>NW_009205471.1:0-37178 GCF_000690835.1 Fulmarus glacialis
AAAAAAATTAAAAATATGTATATATTTTATATATATAAAATGTGCTTCTACCCCAGGGAGGTGGCAGTTTACCACAGCCCCACAAAATAGTCCAGCACCTACCTGAGTACCAACGGTGTTGATGATTCTCCTTCCCTCCCTGCCCCCACATGATAAAGAGTGCTTGTTTGTGGCAGGGGGGGGGGTATTGATGATCACATTCAAATAGAGAATTTTAGATGATTCACCGAAATCCAGGATCCAAACGTGTCATGAACAAAACTCGTCAGCTCCTGTCACGATGGCTGGTGGCACTGTGTCAGCGCTAGGCAGGCTGTAGGATTGAAAGTTTGCTTTAGTTTTCGCTGGCTGGATGATATTTCTCGCTGTGGGTGGACAGGTAAAGAATAGCCATCACCTAATTGCTGCCTCATTTGGGGCAGCGGAAGAAAACCTGCTGTGTAACTTTATTGTTGGCTAGGTTTTGGGTCTGTGGCTGATTGTACAGTCCTTTTGGTGTTGCCATGGGAATGCAATAATTATATTATGAATAATTGGAGCATTTTCTTTTGCTGCTGCAGAAAACTGGTGTTGTGTGATTATCGCTACCTTTAATGGAATTTGCGCTCAAAGCCGATTGTTTAGCATTTGTATAAACTTGTTGCAGAGAACAAAACTTTTTGCAAGTGAATGCCATTTTATAAATGTGCCGGAAAGCTAACACGTGCACACACGCTCCCCAAAAAGCTTTTACATCATTACAATGTGTTGAAAAGCTGTCTCAAAATTGCAAAGGCAAAATAATGTCCATAGTTGAACTTCCATCCTTTTGACGTTCTTGTGGCTTGTTGTTTGTCTTTCTACAAATAAATAGCCTCTATTGGTATCAGACAATTAGTGTTGTATCGTATGTAAGTGATAATGCTGTTAATAACTGGTGGAAAACCTGAACAATTCTCATTTGATGACATCTTTTCCCCTAAAAGTTAGTGCAGTGGTTCTGTAGGTCTGGTGGGAAGCTCAGTTCCAGAGCTGTAGGCGCAGCTGGAGGATGCTAATCCTTCTGCGGCTCTTCAAAGCTTTAGCAGTGTCAAAACTTGATACGTGAGATTTTTTGATTCTAAAATGAAGCCTGATGCTGATGGAGATCTCCCATCGTTTGCATGGGTTGGCAATAGTTAGTTGATGAGTTTCTCCCATTTCTGAATTCGGCTTTATGGTCTCCTTTTCTCTCTCGGAGCCTCCTGCAAAGGACAGGCTGCAGTTTTCTGTGCAGCGTCTCTTCTGTCTCACCTTTCTTGGTAGTGCCGTTCTCTCTGTTCATCCACAGACTTTCTGGCATATTTCCATCATAAAACAAAGGCTTATGCAAAGGAAAAAAAAGTTAGTAGGTATGAGGAAGACTTTTTTTTTTCCCCCCCAAATGCAGTATTTTTCTGTGTGATAACCTCCCGGTCTTGAAATCTTGACTAACAAGATTTATTCAGGCTTAAGTGTTGTCTTATGACCTAAACGCTATTCTGGGTTTGTGTCCAGTTACGTTCCCACAAGCTTCCTGTGTGACCCTGCATCAGGCATTTCATTTCTTTGTCCCACAGTTTCACTTGTGAAGCGAGGAGAATAACAACCCCACTCCAGCCAGATGTTCTGGGGATAGCTTCGTGAGTCCTTGTGGGGTAATGTGGTGCTGGGTCATAGAAATGCTTTTGTGCTCCTGCTTCAGATGTCAGGATGTCATCTTGGGCTAATGTTCATCACGAAATGAATGTCTCTCCAGTTTCAGGTTATTGTGTTGTAGCTTGTGTGCTAATGGATTAATTTCAGATGTTTTCAACGTAGTTGGTTGTTCTCTTTGTTTCCAATGTAGTCCTAATTTATTTAACAGTATTTGCCATTCAAGTCAACTGATTTTAGACAGATGTTTGTCTCTTGTGTTTTAGTCTAGACATCTGTGATTTACAATCTGTAGCCCATCTGGTGAATTGCCATGGGAGTATGCTTATTTTCAATGCTTGAAGTATTGCAACATACTCTTTGCAAGTGTTTTTGCAGTAGCGGCTGGTGAGCCAACCATCAGAAAAGGTTTATTTTAGCAAAAGAATCCAACTTGTTTGTTCAGATTAGGGCAGCAAAATACTCCATTTCTATTAAAAACAACAACAAAAAAATGTTCCACTCCACAATGTTGCCCGTAAATTGAAAATCTAGAATAATATATGGGCCTAGTTTAAAAAGGAAACAAAACCCACCTGGGAATGTAGAAGAACAGCAAGAGCCCTGAAGAATCCATCTCGCCCATCTCCATTCTCTGTGCCTGAACAAGTATACTTGTCTAACCTTTTCTAAATACTTCAGTGAGCTTTAGATTGTCTGAGTTCCTCGTAACATGTCAGCTTAGTCATCGCCGCTGCAGATCGCGGTTGGTGGTGCTCTGTCCCTGGCGTAGGATGGCCCTACGCCGCAGGACCAGGTCCTTGTCCCCAGGCGCTTCCTCCTCCCCTTCCAGCCCCGTGGCAGGAGGAGAAGCTGTTGATGCACAAGGGGACGATGTGCCAGGCTGTTAAAGCAGTCTCTTGACCTCATCTGGACTGTCCTCCGCTTGTTAAATTGGTGAAGTGTGATGAACCCAAAATCCAAGGTGCAGGATGGCATGTGAGGTCTTGCAGGTGAGGAGTGGGACGCTGTCAGGATAAGTGTCTCAAATGCAATGCACTTAATGTTTGAAACGTCAAACGTTTGATGTTTGAAAATTTATTAATTCATAGTTTAGGGGATGAAAATGAACATTTAACCTAGCTTCCTCTTCAAATTCAGATGCAATAGTACTTCTGTGTAACAGCTTGTAGTACTGCGACAGCTTTGGACAGGGCATGTTCGGTGCAACTGATATATTTTAGTTCATTTCCTGTTTTTACAGGTTACTGTATTATTTCTAGAATATGCCCCAAACCAGAACACAACATCTGGGAGACACACATTGCAAAAGAGCATGCTGCTGGGCAGGAATCTCTTGGTTCTTACATTAAAGCGTGGAGTGCTGTTGTTTAACTACAAGTTGAATGTACTTGAGCCTCCCGCTGTGTGTAGCAGGTCAAGTAGCAAGCACAGGTAAAATAAACTGTTTTCAAGGGTCTTTAGTGTAAACAGCAAAGGTGCTGTCATGTAAATAAACCAGAAAATGCTCCAGGAGCTGTCTGCTTGATGTGTTTGGCAGAGATTTCTGAGTATTTTGGTTTGATGTTTGGTTGAATGAGTTTGTCTGCACATGTTGAAAACATCAGTCAAACCCAGACTCTAGACTGGATATTATTGTAGGCCTGTGGCTGTGAGATCCAGGTACTGAACGTGTAAATCAAATATACATGATCTGCAGTTTAATGTTAGTAATGATAATGCACCGAAACTCAGAGACCAATGTATTTTTTAATAACTTTAATCATTTTTTAAATGCTTATGACAAATTAACTTGATAATCTGGGATGGGATGGAGGGTAAAGGACTATAATAATTTGTGACTTCTAATGTAGTCATAGGATTTAGAAAGGATGTTGAAAAAACATAAAGCAGTCGTAGAAGTTGCAAAGGAGTTTAAGAAATGCGTTTCCCCTACATCAAATCCTCTTCGATCTCCACTTTCAGTCCCCGTGTTTGTAGGTACAGATTGAGGTGACTGTCTTCAGTGGATAAACCCTGCAGGTGCAGGAGTCTTCAGGCTGATACTTTTTTGGATGTCGTTTCATTTAAGTAGTCATTTGATGCCGGATCCATTTGAAATCCATGGAACCATTTCTATTAAACTTGAGGGTTTTGGTGGTGGTTTTGTTACAAGGTGAAGGAATTACTTCATACTACTAAACTGTGATCTGAATAGAAGATAAACGGTTGAGGTGCCAGACAATGTGAATGGATGTGTGGTAAGCATCCTTTCATTCACATCCTTATGTGTAGATGAGGTTGTCTTAAAAAAAATTGACAAATATGTATGGCTAAGTGGTATAAAACTCTCTATATGTTGCCTTTTTCAGCTGCTGCTATGGGGATGGCCAAGTGCTGGATGCTTTCGTTAACCCTATGCCTTGATAAGCTGTATTGATAATGGTATTTTTGCCCCTTTCCTGACCCCACCTGTGGCAGGTTGAATGCAGCATAGGTGGGATTTTTCTGACATTTCAGACCTCTCCAAAGATATTTTTTAAAGCTGTCATTTTACCCCCTCAAGGACTTAATATTGTAAAAGCTGCTCCTTCTTTTCTCTCTAATGTGGAGTTGCTTTAATCTACAAACTTACACTCATGTAAGGACGAAGTATTCGGATCTTGATCATCAGCAAATTTAAGACGCAGTGTCCTAGTAACTTAAGTAGACGCCTGGGAGTTGACTCTTCTTCTGCCTTTTACCGTATCTGAGCAAAGTTAAGTTAGCATCTGAATTAGCTCGTCTAGGGGAGATTGCACCTCAAAATTGTGGTGATATTTATATGTGAAAGCTCTTTACATCCTACTTTAAAGGTTTCTATAAAGTGGTCTGACGCACCGCTGTTAGCTTGTGCTAACAAGCAGTTTTAAGGGGTGGCTGAAAGGCTGGGAAAAACGCTCGCCACACCTCTGCTGCAAAGGAAAGAAGGTGAATGGAAGGATCCAGGATTTTTTGGGGTTTTGTTTTCCTTGTCATCACCTTGTTTGGTCCGTAAGCTGCTTTGAGAATAACCAAGTGGAGGGAGAAGACACGTGTGCCTGGCAGCGACAGGGAGCCTGTTTGTGCGTATTTCATTGAGGAAATTGTTCCGGAACAGCTGCTCATCCATGTGAAAATGCAAACCCTTGGGTCCTGGCCAAGGTCAGCAAGCCCTGGGTCATTAGTTTTAGCAAAGCAGGCCAATTTGCCCTTTAATTATCTTTCCTTTTCGTTCGGTCACACCTCTTGCTCCATAGATTTACTTCCTGAGAAGCGCCCTATGTGAAAGCTGTGATACCAGTTTTGTTGTGAATCAGAGGGAGGCATCATATTTTTTCATGGATTACTTATAACTGTTAAGCTTTAGAAAATGTAATGCGTTTACCTGACTGGATTTAATTTGCTACTTAGCTAGTGCAGTAGGTTCTTGTTATTAAAATGTACAGGATTTTTAAATTTCAAAGTAAAAGTGCCCAAATCACCAAATTTCATACTGTTTCTCTGCTAATGCAGGTATTGCGGTGTGAAACGGTAAGTTGGTACATGTTTGCTAGAAACAGGCCTGAGAAATTCCTGAACTTTCGAGAGTTTTCTGTAACTGGTCTCAGAATGGGAACTTTATAACGAAGCCTGGTAGGGTTTGCTCTTAGTAACAAGCTACGCAAAACGGTCAGTAGAAACATAGAGTAAAACATATGCCCATGTGCTGGAGCTGGATGTGAAAAATATTCTACAGTGACGTAATTTAGTAATGAAGAGAGAAAAGCAATGCTCTCTAAGCACTAAGGAAAGGAAAATAGTGTAGTAAAATTACTTCTTTCCCCTATAGCGCTATGTGGAAAGAAAGAAATAGGAAAGATGCATTGCTATAGCTGGAGGAACTGAAATGCCAGATTTTGGCTTCTATAATTTAAGGAAAAAAACTAATTAAACTGAAGCGATCTTTAATGCATGCATAAAAAGTCACTCAGGAACAAGAAAAAAGCATACTTATTCCAAAACTGGTTTTATACAAGAATTTTAAAAGCGTCATGGATTGCAACCAAGGCTATAATTAGCCTTGAAAACCTTGGGACAGAAATTTCTCAAGTAGATTGTGACATTATTCCTGAAGGAATAAAAATGGCCAGAAGAACTGACAATCTCTCTGTGACAGAAGCATCCTCTTGGCAGGGGAAGTGGGAGACAGAGATGGAAGGGAGACTTGCTTTGATCTGCAGCTTCACACAGTGAGCCATGATAGGAGAAGGAATAGAATAATTGTTGTCTTTTTTCTTAGACTATGTGCGCAGGTGTTTTTTAAAAAGGCAGTAGACTTGCAAAACCTTTTTGGTCCTCTAAAACGGTTAAAATAATTAGCTTCCACGCTGTCAGAGGAGTGACAGAGCAGCACAAAAGAGGGAGCGTGTGGCTTGGAAGAGGAGGACAGGCTCTTACTGGGGTGTCAAGCTGTTAATTAGCTCTGCCACGATATGAGACTGAGTTGCTTCTTCTACTGTCCCTTAATTATTAACATGTGTTAGAAATATGAAAACTTCGTGCTCTTGCAGCGAGGGACAAGTGTGGTCTGTCACCTGCCTGGCTGATGGACTTCGGTGCCTTCAGCCTGGTGGCTCCTCTGCTTTTCCTCTTATTTCAGAGGAGGGGGAATAATCTCCTTGCACCTGCATTTTGGATGGAGCCAGCCCCAGCATTTTGGGGCAGCCCTCCAGAAGCTGATGGAGGTGCTGTGTATTTACGGTGTCGGAGCTCGGGGTGGAATTTGGCCTCTTGCTTTGTCAGCAGAGGTGGCCAAAGCTGTTCTGGCTCGGTTTCATTATGATCTCAGGAGACAGCCTCGGTTTGTTAACAGGTTCGAAAAGTATTAAAGTGAGTTCATTTCAGTGTACAGCATCCGTGTTAGAATGGACTGACTTTTTCTCCTTTAAATGAAATTTTGTATTGAACAACAAGCTTCAATTAAAACTTGCAAAGTTCTAATTCCCTAGAGGACACATTACTTATATCCTTCCTGTGGATACAAGCAACTGAGGAACGTCCTTCTCTAAATGTCTACTTTTTAACAGTTCAAAAATATTTGACATAAACAAAAATATGCCAAAAAAACCCCACCAAACCACCAACCCAAAAGGTATGGTTTTGTTTTAGTGTTAATTGGGGAATGGTTTCACTGCAAGAGTAATAATTTAATAATTCCTGGGTCTCGTGCTGTGGAGATGGGGTCTGTTTTTTACTCACTACCGCTTGAAGTTGTTTTGATACCATTGATGAGAGAGATGAAATAATGTATGCTAAAGTCATTTGACTAGCCTTGAAATCAAAGCGCTGGAAACAAAATCTAGCTGCAAATCACTAGGCTGTCATTCTTTTAAAACCTCTTATCCAAATGACTTTAACAGTTTGTGGGTCACATGCAAGGTTAAGAATCATCTTGCACAATGCACGTTTTGATGATAAAACACAATATTTTTTTTTTTTTTTTATTGGAATGGAAGTGTTACAGTCAACAGTATCGGTGCGGGAGTTTGATTTCTTCCTGCAAGTAGATCGCTACTCCATATGGGCAATTGGCACAAAGTTTGGAAGGACAGATACGAGGCATGCTGAACAAAGTGTTTCTCATTTGTTGTATAGAGACTATCTGGTCTGTATGTAGAAGCTCCAAAAGTGTTCCATTTTTAAATTTATTTCCAAGTCAGTACCTATTTTTGAGAAAGACTGGCTAGGGCCAATACGACTGTAAGTAGATAGCATTTTGGTGAGGGGCTGAAACAGGTTAAACATTAAAGCTTTATTCTATTAATCAACATTTATGTGTAACATTTAAATTACTGTCTACTTAAATGGTGAACTCAGGATTTTTAGTTTTATAATGACTTTTTTTCTTGCAGTTTTTCAGGTTTGAGAAATCACTGACAAGAAATGAGTCGCATAACAATGTTAGGTATTCATTTTACCTAATCTCAGGCGTGTTCCATCCTGAAGAACTGAACAACACTTGATAATCCAGTGTGGACTGAATCCCCCAAAAAAGTGTCATTGTGCGTTTATCCGTATTGGCCATTACATATAGATGTACTGTCCAACTTACTGTGGAGTGAAACTTGGCAGTGTATATAGACCAAAGTAGATTCAGAGAAAAATAGAAAACCATATTCCTCAAAAGAAATTTGCAGAGATTTTTTTGATAGGGAAAACACATTTACTCAAATAATATTTCTGTAAAGTTCTTTCTGAACCAATTGTCACTTCATATTTTTGATGGGTTTAAATAGAGCCATTTAGATGGCAACTCCCCCCCAGTAATCGCTTACTGCTCATGCTGAATTTTTTTTCCATCCACACTAAAATTGTTGGCTATCTGGGGAGACAAATAATGTTGAAAGGGCTAGAGAATAAGGGGTGGGGGGAACCCCTATGAGCTGAAAAAGAAGGAGAAGTAATAAAGACTTTTTTTTTTCTTGTTGGAGCTGTAGTATAGGTAAAGTTCCCTACATAGTTAAGTATAGGGAATTATGAAGAGCAGCAGAACCACACACCTAAAACGACTTCTTTTAATTTAACCTTTGGAGTTTCCATGTGCTTATACACTCGATGATAAATTACCATATTTCAAATCTAGATGTGACTAGTAAAAACCATATGTGCTGATTAGGCTATAAATAACTGGATAGAGAAAACGAACCAAGATCAGAGGAGATATAAGTATCTCGGACGGATTCCTGTGTGTAACTTGGATTTTGAGAGGTTGGGAAGTTCTGCTTATTGTACAATAAGCAGCCTGAGGAGTACAAAAATGTAGATGGATAGGGAATGACTTTTTGATAATTTAGTGTGGACTGGTTTTGCTGATGTCAGACAACAGACTGTGGCCACTTTTTTGTTAGGGATTTCATTTGACTTGTCTAAACTTAAGGAGCAGTCACTCCTAAAGCCCGTTACATCCCATCTGTGCCTGAAGTCCTTCACATGTTTGTGTTTAGCTTCCTTACCTAGAATGTGATATGCTTCGGAGATGTTAGATGGCTTCTCCATCAGAGAAGGTTATGAAGTTATCTTTTGTATTGTTAGTCAAAGCTAAAATTCAATTTGCAGTAACAAGGAGCAGAGTTCTCTCTGAGCTCTTCTCACGAGTTTGACCATGACTATTTTCTTCGCCCACGGCAAATGGGCTAACTAACAGGTTAGTGTACACATTTTAATAGGTAATAAGGAAGTAATGAAATTAATTCTTCTTTTTCAAAGTAGTAAACTCTCATTGCAAACATCTGTCTGATGTTTGGGGGGTTCGTTTTATTGACTGCTCTGTGTGATGTTCCTGATTTTAATGGCTGAATCAATGAGCAATTGAGCGAACTATTTCCATTTTATCTGGACGCTTTCTTTTAGCTGCGAGGCTCTGTTTGCAGAAGTCGAATGGTTATGGCACTTGCTTTGTTATATTAGTACTCAGTGCCTCAAAATGGAACTTGCATGTTCAGGGCTGGATTTCGGAGTGGAAACCATAAGCTTCTTGCTTGTATAACCACATTCCAAGGTTAGTCTGAATAGCTGAGATAATGAATTTGGTCTTTGTGCATTCTTAAACAGATAGATAGTTTTTCACATATGTGATTTTTTTGCTACAATTGGATGCTTTCCTTGGGAGCTGCCTAATTCCAGGCTGCACAGTTTCTGCTTTGTTCTCTGCTCCCATGCCTTCGACAAGAATAACTTAACCAGATTTCAATATAGGAATTGTGGGCTGCTAAAGGACATATTGTGTTACTGCTTAATGCTGTATAAGTTGATCAGTGGGTAATATAAAGTCTATGTTTTAGCTGTTTTATGATGAAAATATTATTTCAACGGAATATATGGTAAAGTCATTGAACAATGAGCTTATTCTCAGAATGATGGCACAAGGCATTTTCCATATACCAGAAATTAGTGGAGCTGCTCATTTTGTTATTGCAGGCTTCAAAAATAAAGCTATTTTTAGCCTTTTCTGAGCAATTGTGCAATTTTTTAACTGAAAAAACTGATATCTTATTTCTCTCTTTCTATTAGGACCAGCAGAGGTTCCCATGATGTCACCCAATGGATCCATTCCCCCTATTCATGTGCCTCCTGGTTATATCTCACAGGTATGCTTCTTGAAGAATTAGAATGTATATAAAAGCAATAGCATTGATCCATGTAGAGAAGGCTACTTGGCTGAAGTTTAATTTAGAACTACTGATGAAAATGGTAATACACATTTTCGTACTCCTCCTCTTTACTGACAGTACACACACTTTTGCACAAGTGAGCATGCATGTGCACCTTCACACACTAGTATGTATACCAGTGGTTTTTTTAACGCTAGCAAAAGCTATGCATACAGATTGAGCCTGTATGTGCAACTTTTCTCCCTTTGTGAGAGGGAGAGAAGTCCACATTTTTAGGTGATGCCTTAAGTTCTAGTGTGACAGTCAGAAGGGGCAGGAGACCGGTGGAAGCGAGAGAAGGAGCCAAGGTAGCTATAAAATACACTTTTGATCCTCAGTATCTTCCCAGAAGAAATCTTGCAGCGTATCAAGAACGAGGGGTTTTGGTTTGTTTTCAACAACAAATATGTTTTAATTATCTATTTATGGAAAAAAATGGAAAAAGCTTTTCACAAAGCTGTTAGGTTTTGGAACTCTTGAACAACTACTGCTCTTCTATGTAAATAACCACGTCAGATTACCAGATTGATTGTGTTCCTTCCATCTTCTGCAAAGCTTAGACTCTTTTCTGAAGTAAGGAAGAAAAAAAGAAAAGAAAATAAAGGAAGGTTGATGTAAGGCAGAATAGCTGTGAACAATACAATAAATCCAATAATTTCACCACTTGCATTGAGACCTGGACTGGACCGAAAGCTTCATTAAGAGTATACAATGTATTTCAAATATCCTTGACGAATAGCATAAGAACTTTTGATACATATATTTTGACATCTGGTTAAGCAGAAAATGGATGATGTCCTGGAATTCCTTCCCCTCCCCAGGAAACATGTGAGCTTGTGTAATTCTGAAAAATTGTGGATGGCGTCATACTTAAATCCCACAAAATACTGCAATCGCTCTGTGGTATTTTAACTTCTGAACAGAGTGAAAACATGCCTCAAGTATGGGGGACGTTGTTAGCCAGCTTGGGAGAGAGGGCACACAGGTCGGCAGGGTGGTCCAGCTTCCTCCTGCTCCTCAAGCATCCCGAGATGGGTGGTGGGGTACGCTTTGAGACAGCATTTGCAGTGCTGTTTAATACTCCTTATGCGCTCATCTAATTTAATAAACTGGCCCATATCATGCAGAGGAATTTTTTTAAAGATTTACTCTTCCTTTGAAATAACTTTAACACCTTCTTATTATTAAAGTCTGTATACCTCTCAGTCCCCGTACTGAGATAAATGCTTGGGTTTAATTGAAATGCGTTCCAAACCAGAGTAATGAAATCTTCCAGTTCTATCTCTGTCTGAGCCTGGTTCCTCTTTAATGCTTTTTGTGGGGCACCGTACTAATTCCACTAAAGAAGCCTTTAAGTAGTTTCTTAACCAGAAAAACCAACCAAAAACAACCAACCCTCTTCTGAAGACATTTTTCCAAGGAGCTGGAAATATGTTGTAAAGTTTTAGGGGAAAACTCTGTATTCAGTCCTTTTCGGCAGCAGAATGTATTCTGCTGTGTGACGAGCGAGCCTCTTGCCTTTCACACTGCTTCATGTTAACTAGTAGTTGAAAGTGTGTAGTAATCAAACTAGTTCTTACTGTAATAAATGCCCTTGCCTTACTTGCTCTTGCTTTTGTCCATTGTCTCGTAGTTAACAACTCTTATTTTATAGTAAACAATGAGAACACAACTTAAATTTAGAATGGCAAGGGAAAGGCCATAAAGTAAATTAATGCACTCTGAGATACGAATCAAAATATATTTGATTTTTTGTTGATTTGTCCCCAAAGTGTACATCTAAGAGTCAGGCAGAAAGCAGATACCCCTGCGGAGGAGTAACGGTGCCTATTAAAAAAAAGGCATGAAATCTTTTTTCCATTTTGTTATGCCAAGCCTGTTGGAGCTGTGAGTATTAGCCTTAAATATTACATTAGTTATCTAGTGATTGCAACCCTGGATTAACATGATGCTTCATTACCTCTTCGGTATTGTAAAAATGATCAGCAAAAAATTGGCAGGAGATTGTGTGCCCTGCAGGATTGGCTCCACTGGAAGCAGCGGAAAAATGGTTAGATGCTATTTCTAGACTTCAAGGACCATATTAGTAGTCGTGACTCGAAGCCGGGTTTGTGGATGTTAAAGAGATGTTCCCAATGATGAGGCTTAGCCAGGGTGGGAGAAAGTCCAGGGAAATAATAGAAGACAAATACCACCAGTTCAGATCTTTCATGCTATGGTTTTACTTTCAAAGGCTGGTTCAATACAGCCAGTTATTTTGCATTTCCTTTTCAGCAGACAAACCTCTGTGCATCTCTGGCAGATAGGAACTATCAGATCAGAGTTCATGTCTCCGCAATTCTTTGTTGGCTAAGGGTTAGTTAAATATAAAAGAGAAAAAAGTTCTGTGCTGGAACTTGGTGGACAATATTGCTACTGGGAAAGTTAGTTGTGGGTGGTGGCATGGTAGAGAAATTTGTATTAAGTGCTTGCAAAGCCAACAATTTTGGTTTCAACTGTTGGATGTTGAAGGAGAAGAAGGGAGAAGCTCCTACGACTTGTCAGGAGCCAGGCACAAGCTGTTAATGCCCATTCCAGTTCTGAGCTGCAGATGGAGCGGCATCCCTGCCGCCCGAGTCCTGCGGGGCAGGCTGGGACCATCCGCTGGGATGTCCACCTGAGGCTACGTGCCCTTGGGGTTTGAGGCCCAGTGCCTCCTCCTGGCTCCCAGAGCACTCTGGCTCCCTGGTGTCAGCGTAATCTGAAGATTAAAGATCATAATTTGGATGCCAAGCTATTAAATTTGGGGACATTCTCATGGGTGCTTGTTTCTGCTTTCACAGTGTATGTTTGGGAGGAGGGAAGGAGGATTTGGGGTGTTCTAATGAGGAGAACTGGAACAATGGAAATATCAAAAAGCACGATCATGAACTTGTTTGCTTAGGGCTATTGGCTGAGGACTGCTCTCTCTGAAATAAATCTGGAGCAATTCCACTGGAGTTTGAGGAATTACTCATGTGTAGTTGGATGTGAAAATCTGGCATGAAACTCCACGTTTGATTTTATTTACGGAGTTGCTAATATGTGGTCCCTGCCACAGATATTTTAAGGCTAAAGGACTAATTTACTGGTTGGAGCATGAAGTATGCATAGAGCTGATAAGACTCCTATTGTCAGGAGGTAACGTTGGGGTCATGTAGTCTGAACTATGCAACTCAAGCCATGGTCCTGCAGTTCAGTATTCCTGCATCAAGCACATAGCATTTGACAGAACTCGAGCATAACTTCTAGAAAGAGGAAAGTCTCTAAATGACCTTCAAAATGGTAGAAAATCCATCACATGCTTGGGAATCAGGATTTTGGTCTTGGGTACATCCTCTACCCTAAGAGAGGTGTTCTCCAAAACCATGTTTGGCTAGCATAAGCTTTTAGCTACAGACGCCTTGTATTATGGCTTACTGCTCACAGAGCTTCTCCGTGTGTTTTGTAGACTGTGGTCGATTGAGTCATCCTTTAACAGCATGATCCTCCCCAGCGCTCTGAGCGCAAGGAAGGTTGGGCAGATCTCACACTCACATGGAGCAAGCCATAAAGGGACGATCCTTTTAAGTTCATGAGCATTGGTCCTGAAGATCTGTATCATCTTAGATTTACAATAGCCCAACATTCTTGCCAGTGTTGTAGATGTTCATCTGTCTATTTTCCAGGTTCAAGGTACAGATTTAATACTGGTGTTTGTACGTGACGGATGGCAAAGAGAGTGATGTAAACTTGCCAGGGCTGGCATGAACTTGGATTGGCATCCTTAATAAATTAAGTGAATAAATAAATTGTTGACATCCAAGTTCCTTGCGGATGAGCTCATTCTGTACTGTTTTCTGGTACAGATTGATTTATGAATGAAGTTTCAAATTAGTTTATGAAATTCCCGAAGTATTGGTCGTGGTCCACCCAGTGGCCATGAATCTAGCACGCTAATTTTAAGTGAAATAAGAAAATTTTTTTGAAAGCAAATGGAAATTAATTCCATATTACCGTATTATAGCTATTCAGTAAATGTGTGTTACAGAATGAGAGTGATTGTATTCCTTTAACGGGAACTCACAAAATATAGGTACAGTTTACCTGTGCAAAATTAACACGCCTGTCTTATTCCTGGGGGTGTAGTATTAAATTTCAGTGGAGAAAAATAAGAGAACTTGGAGTAGTGATGTACTTTGAATATGTGAATTATCTCTAGGTAGATTGAGTTTTCATTGCTACACTGATATCTTTAATGTAAAACAAATAACATTTAAAATGGTATTCTCAAAATGTGGCAATCAATTGGGGAGGCAATTTTGTTGTGTATGAGTAATGTTCATCCAGATTCTCCTGAAAGATCATCTATCTACCTCACTCAGCAATTAAGCTCCCTAAAATATGGAAAAAACCACACAGAACTATGCTATAATAATATTGTTATTGAGGCGGCATGCCAATTACATCAGCAAGCACAAAAAATAACAGCAAAAGACAATTTACCTAGTAACTGTTTGAAAAACACAAAATAAAGTTTAGCTCTAGGTGCCAAATGACCAGAGATACTTGTTTTCTGTAAATATAAACTGCTAAAATTAGTAGTAGCAATTACTTTTAATATTCCAGTTGCATCTAGAGACCTCAACAGGGATTATGGTTTCATTGCTTCTGGGCACTGAAGTAGAGACAGTTTAGCAGACTGGTGTTTCCTGATAAATTTGTGATCTTCATGACAAATGCTTTTAAGCAGATACAAAGAATTGCGGATTTCTTCTTTAAATAGCAAAGTTTAACTTCTCTGCTATGTTACGTGATTTACATTAATGGATCAAAACTAATTTCCTCTGTCTGATGAATTGAAAGAGTGGCACTATTATAATCTACCCACTGCAAGTTTTACAAATCAAGATATATTTACAGTCTTAACCTGGTTAAGACTGCTGGTTTTATAGCTACCTAATGCATATAATATATAATACATTGGATTACCAATTTTATGATCTGTTAGGGACAGAATATCGTATTTAAAAATTGTATGTGCAGCTTCGGAAATTTACATGTAAATCTATAATTCCTAGTTTAGGGAGAAAATGCCCTGTAGGATAGGGAAATAAAGTATTTTTTTGCAAGGTCCCCTGTGTTTCTGCGTCCATTTGGAACACGTGCACATGAAGTAACAAGAATGCTGTCAGCATTTGTGGCCCGGGAGGAAACAAATAAAATGTATTAATATTAGTCTCTTAGCTTTTTGATGAAAGTCATTTGGAAGGCTGGCTCATCCCCTGATCTCTAGCTTTTCTCTCACTACCGCTGGTATTTTATAGTTTCATCTAGCGGGATAATTTCATCAAAAAAGGCTTTGAAGGAGCTCTGAGCTTTCCTCCCGGCTCTCTAGAAGATAGTTCAGGAAGAGAAATCCTAATAATTTTAAATAGGGGTTTACATGGCGTGCTGCTACAGAGTACAAACTTTCCGTCTAAATCTGTTCTTTAACATATTCATCTTTCACTAGGGCACAAAATACACATGTAGTCTAGTCTAGATGCACAGATAAGAGCTTATACCCGCCTGGAAGACTAAAGTTGTCTTTGAGGCTTGGACTAGTTAAAGCCATGGTGAAAACTTTTCACATCAAGATGTAGGAACTCGCTATCTCAAATTAGAGCATGATCCAAGTCTAAGAGAGTTAAGTCCAACATTTCTGTGCACAGTCCTAAATAAGTAGTTCTGTTTATCAAGTGTGTACTAAATGGAAAAGAACTGTCCTCTTCTCTGGGTTTCAGAGTGCAGGTTTCGGACCTGGGGCCAGGATAAGAGATGCTGTGGAGGTTGAGTAGAACCAGTAGCAGAGATGGGAGGGCTGAAAATGCAGCAGTTACACCGATGTGATCTGAGGTTCAGCCGTCTTTTGAGGACTCTGTGAAAGTCTTTGAAATTTAAAGCTAGCAGATGACAAATTGCTAGCTGAGGTTGTAAACTTAGAGGTTAGAATCAAGTACGTTAAGCTAAACAATTCCTATTCTGGTTACTCAGCATAGCAAACAACACATTTTTTTAATGTAAAACATCAATTACAAGTGAGTGAATTAACTTTCTATAGAAAATTTTCTTCTGTAGGAGGCCAACCAATGCACAGAAATTGTCCGTGTCCGTAGCCCGTAGCTAACAGGCGTAAATTCATATAACCTTAGGGTTATAAAAATTGTGTCAGCTGATACTGGTTAAATTTTACTCTGTGATAACTTGCTCAGCTGATGCCTGAGGCACGGACTCGTGTTTGCACAAGCATTACCACTGTGGGCATCGTCTCTTAGACAGGGCTTGTCACTGCAGCGGAGTCAGCGGAAACAACCGTGTGCCCATGCCGTTGCTTCACTTCAGGGTATATCAGCATAAAGAAATTTTTCTTTGTGGTTTAGGCTAAGACGCTGTGATGTGACGAGAGTCGCTGGAGCGTGGGGATCTGTAGCAGAGTCTCTTCTGCTGATGCTGCTATGGGGGTGGATAACTCCAGCTAATGTTGGTGGCAATCAGCTGAGAGTGGCAGCATCTTATCACAGGTGCCCTTGACGGACATCCACTTACCTCATACAATACATTCATCACACATATATTATTCCATCTGTGTGTCGTAAGTCAGCTTAGGAAAAATTAGGTTTTTAACAGCCTGTTTGTTGTATGAAACTAAATTATGCTTCCTTCATGCTTCTCTCTCTTATGCTTGTCAATGTACAGAATCAAAGGGATAGTAATTGTTCTTACGCGGTTGTATTTTTAAGTTCCAGAAATGGCAGAAGTTTTTTGAATAAGCTTCAAGAAAAGCTTGGCTCCTACGTCTGGACTGAAATTTGGCTGATTGACTGTTCTCCAGAAATATAGCTCTGGAAAAATTATAAGCTGAAAAACTTTTTTCAGCCTAAGCACATTTCCACCTTCCTACATCTGTTTTTACATGCTTTTGACTATGACATTTGGGGCCAAGTTACGCATATTCCAGAGTTGATTTGCACAGACGTATAGACCAGCTCTGTAGCAGAAGGAACCTTCTGCCCTATGGTTTGTCTTGAACAGATACCCATTGTGAACAGAGCAATTCTTTTGAAAACCTGTGTCAACAGAACAGGTTCCTGCAGGGTACCTGTCTCTCTGCACACACGCAGCCTCTCCGCAATAGCAGTGCCAGCTAATTTCCCCGTGGTACTAACTCCGTACTCGCTCAGAGTGCTGTCAAAATCAGTGACAGAAATTTTATGGGCAGAATGTAAGGTTGGTCACAGTGAGTACTCTTATTTTGGTGCTTTGTGTTCCTTTTTCAATTGTTTTACTCCCTAAATACAGGTTATTTGTTTTGTCTCTTACCCACATAGTTATCACGAGCAGCAGTAAGTCTCCCAGTGATTAGTGTGGCTATCTGAGTCTCCAGGAAAAGCCACATCACCACTATGATTACTTCTGCTGATATTAATTTTAGAAACGTGTTCATGAATAAACCTAAGGACCAACCATTTGCTGATGGGAGAACAAACCGTAAACGGTGCTGTTTTAAAAATATGTTTGGTTCAGATGCTGCATAACGTGCTCATTTCCCTGCCTTCCCTTCCAGGTGATAGAAGACAACACCGGCGTTCGGAGGGTGGTGGTTACCCCCCAGTCTCCGGAGTGTTATCCTCCTAGCTATCCTTCGGCCATCTCTCCAACCCATCACTTACCTCCATACCTGACGCACCATCCCCATTTCATTCACAACTCTCATACAGCTTTTTATCCTCCTGTCACTGGACCTGGGGACATGCCACCACAGTTTTTCCCACAGCATCATCTTCCCCCTACAATATATGGAGAACAAGGTGAGCTGGAAGGAAGGTACTGGCATTTCACACCTGTGTTCAGCAAGTTTTAAGGACTAGTGAAACCAAGAGTGGAAATTAATTGGAGAACTTGTAGAGTGGTTTTGCCCACATGGGTGGAGCCCCCTTTAACGTCCGAAGCAGGAAAGCATCGGGAGGTGTAGCCATCCAGAGTGCAGCAATGCAGGACAATCCTGTGTTGCAACACTAGGTTGCAGAAACAAAACCAGTTTTAACTTAATTTGTAAGTACAGTGGGGAAAAAATGTCTCATCCCATGCTCCAAACTAGGGACATGAGTCATGCCGATGGCTTTTGCTGCGTCACGATGCAGCATTCTACAGAAAACCAAGAGACGAAATGTGTCAGTCCTGGCTTGGGAATGAGGACGGATACAGAGGGCTGGATCCGAGAGCGTCTTGCCGCAGCCCTTTCCAGTGGGAAAAGCCGAATACCGCTTCCTGTTGGCTGTAATGTGCTTTCTGCCCCCCAGCCGTGGTTTTCCAAGAAATAACAGGCATTTTCTGTTTGTTATTCTGGTTGAGACTGTGCAGTAAGTCACTGAAAAGCATTGTCCGATACCAAAGGGTGGCATGGCAACCCTAATCAGGCCATGAGTAAATAGTTGCAAGAAAAGGAGTGAAAGGGGCATATTTCTGTCTGAACTATGCCCTGTTGTGCCTCTGCCACCCTGGAGATAAGTCTTTGTGTAATCTGAAAGAGGGCGTTAACCAAAAAAGTAATCGGCAAAGCTACTTGAGATGTTTAACATGGAAATCGGTTTGGATTCATGAACTACCTGGAGTTAAGACCCTTTCTAAAGAATATGTTTAAGCCATATCACCAGACGTGAGGTTCTGCTGGAGCGGGACGGAAGAGGCAGAAAGAGAGAGAGGGAGGTACCTATTGATGCTACCTCTTGAAGTTTCTGTTGACCAACAGACCTCATTTTCTAGTGAGGAATGGACCCTTACAGCTGACGTTTAACTTCATTATACTGGGGGGAGGAAGTGGGAAGCTCAGGAAACCAGCAGGACGGTGTAACCAGCCAGTGTCCCCATAGGGAAGGGACCTTTCTCTTAAAAAAAGAACAGGACAGTGTGTCAGATTGCTTGACAAAGTCTTGGGTGCAAACATGGTAGTGTGTGAAGCGAACATAGAGCTGCTAGTGAAGTAGATGTTGAATATTTTTGTAGCCTGGAGATACCAAGAAGCCGATTCAACTTAAAAATATAGTAAATTAAAAAATCCTTGGTTATTTTACTGGAATGACCTATACCTGTAACGCTGAAATAATTGAAATGGTGAATGTTGTCCTGATAAGCCTTAATCCACCATTTCCCATTTGCTGTATAAAAAATTGCATTTATTTGTGGCATGCTGGTTTTAGGCAGTTAGTTGCTGCGAGAATATAAATATGATCATGTAGCTAGATAAGGAAAGGTGAAGGCCGAGACGCACTGAAATAGCAAAGAAGGAAAATCTGGCTAGTTGAGACAACTTGGAGAATTATAATACAGTATACATGGCAATCTCAACTTAAAAACAAGGCTTCAAACAGCTGGGCAGGGATCTTGTTTGCTTCAGAAGTTTGTATGGTAACTTCTGAATGGATGTAGAAAAAAATATGAAGAATATATCGAGTATCAATTGTTATTTTGCTAACAAAGGCAAAACTGTTGTTTTGGGCATGAATTTGTTTAAGCTTCGGACTCCAAGTGGAGTGCAAAAAGGAGGATTGAACTATAGAGAAAAGCAGAAAATATTCCGATTCCTGCAAGCTGACCTGCCTTGTTAGAGAGAGTCATTCTTGGAGGGGGGAAGGGGAGATTGTATTTAATGAAGTGTATCTGAAGTGTACATACGATAGTTATGATATTTCTCAAGGTTTTTTTGGGCAGTTTTACTTACCCAAAGCTTCCACTTCATGCTGCACTTCTCTCCTTAGGCAGGTACAGTTGTCACGATTGTAAAGTCTATTTATACTGGGAAATTAAATTGCATGTAATCGGTGATGGCAGCTTGAAACCAGGGCATCTCGGCTCATTCTGTCCAGTCAGGCCCTGGGGAAGAAACTGCTAAATTGCTGTGAACTTACGAAGGCTATTCCTACATATCAGTCTCCCTGGGTTTTTCCTTGAAATCTGTGTCTCCGAAGCACAGAGACTGAAAAGGAGGGGAAAAACTGTCGCCCTAATTGCTGTATTTTACTTGTTTGTATGCACTCATCCAATGACTTATAAAATCTCAAACAGCAAACGAGCACATAATATACATATAATACAAAAAATTTATCAGTCCTGCAGAAAAGCTTTTTTAAGAAAAAAAAAAACAACCTTGGTTTGTTGTAAAATCCATCTCCAGGAAAATCTGGCACCGTTTCATTTAGAGATGGTCAGGAATTTGGTTTTCTGAAAAAATTGAGTGATTTTATTGTTCTGAGTGAATTCTTTCATTTCAGAAATCATACCACTATATGGGATGTCCAGCTATATTACCAGGGAAGACCAGTACAGCAAACCACAGCACAAAAAACTCAAAGACAGGCAGATTGATCGCCAAAACCGTCTGAATAGTCCTCCTTCATCCATCTACAAAAGCCATATAGGCAGCTGCACAACTGTATATAATGGTTATGCAAAGAGCCACAATGGAGCAAGCAGCGGAGGAGGCGGTGGCGGCGGGGGGGCTCCAGCAGTAAAGAAACCGGAGCGCAGAGCAAGAAGCAGCCCAAAGTCAAATGAACAAGACCCACACGGTAAAGACAGTTTTATTTATTTTTAATTCCTTTTTATTGCACCTTTCCGGCTTACGACCGCCTGTATATGGATCTAGTAACTATGCCAAAAAACACTACCACCCACACATAAAGACACTGTTAATACAGTGTGAATTTAAATATAAACGTTGAGCTTGCTATACTATATTTGTTTTGTAAGATGAACTGGTTGCCTCCCTATCTTTTATGACTACTCCCTGGTAGATGCAGCATCATCCTCTTTTTATCTATTGGAAACAGAAATGCATTTTAAGAGCAAGTTCTTGGCTTTGTTTTGCTTTTCATACAGGCATCTTGGCACTTCACAAAAATCCTTACAGACAATTGAGCTGTAACCAAAACCTGACTCCTAGGTACCACTACTTTGCATCTCCTAGGTAAACATGGTAAACTTACTAGAAAGTCTAGAGACGATTGCTGAAAAAACAAGTTTGTTTATGTGAAAGTTCAATGGAAGTACGATTAGTTGAAACAGAAGAAATTTGAGAAGAAATTGCTTAATCTTGGCCATTGGAGTTAACGGTCAAATAAATCTGGCTACTTTTGAAATAATTTTCTTCAAGATTTTCAGAGGCTTATCACTTAAAAAATTGAAACTTTAGATGAATTACCTAATGTTTTATTGTAATCAAATCTCATTTATCACAAGCCATTCTGCACATAGCCAGTTCTACCTAAATTTAACTCAATAACTTGTTATAATGCATTATACCTTTCAGCCTTTCTCTTCTCTGCCTCTCTCTTTGACAGCTACCACTGCGACTGGCTGAACAGACTTTGAGGTAGTAAGCAAGCTTATACCCGGCACGTCTAGGATATTTATAATGTAGCGCACTTTGAAATCTCACGTGTGAATTTATGCAGACAACATAGGTTTCCCATTATCTGTATGTTGTATATATTTATTTGGCTGTGTACTTCTACTTGTGTGATGTAACTGAAATAAATGCCCATGAAAAGTAACTTAATCGATAGCCAAAGGGGAAAAAAATGCTGCTGGCATGGTAAGGAATGAGGATTTACAGCCGTGCTTCGGGGTTTTTAGAATTAGCAAGGAGCTGTATTTGGGAGTGCTTTAATGCAAGAAAATGAATCAGTGCATTAGACTTCGTAATTATTTCTTGTGAGTCAGTTTATACATCTTTCAATATTCTTATTTATGGTTATCTAGATCTTTTTTACTCTAGTTTGTGGTGGAAGCACCTGCATGAAAGACCTGGAATAAAGTGTTAACAGCTAAACTGCAATATAGCTTCAGTGGGTACAGAGTCAGCCTGGATGATCGCTTTTAAAATAATCTAGATTTAATTTAAAAATACATAGTTTAAGGGTTTCCTGCAACCCTTGTGTTTTTTCTCTTAGAGTAGTCTGCTGTGCTCCAGCAGAAAAGCGTGAGCGCTCTTAAAATGCCAAGAAAATCAGTGAAGTCAGGGCTACGGCACGGCCAGTCTGTCACCCACAGAGCACCTTGAGGCTGGGAACAGCAAATGATGGAGTCTTTCCCCAAACTGTGAAAAAGTCCGTAGCAGCAGACCATGTAAATAAGCATCGGTTGTCCCACTCTCCTGATAAATCTAACTTGCCAAACAAAGCCCTAAAATAAGCTTCCACTTGATATTTATAAGCTTTTGATATTTATCAGCTTCTAATCATAGCTGCTGCTTTATATTTACCTTCTCTGTTTCTTCTTGAATTATTTGGGCATTTATTGATTGATATCTGACAAACGTGGCCATACCTGACAAACGCGGCCATACAGGTAATTGGGATGAGAGTTAAAAGCAATCTGGGAACAGCTGATAATTTTGATTCATGCTGCTAAGATGACAGTGTGTTTAGAATAGCCAAGAAAAAGAACGTGTCAGAAGCAACAGGCGGCAAAGCTGTTTAAACTTGCACTTTTTGTGGATGTGTATTGATTCAAACCTGCTAATAGTTAAAAATTTGATGGTGCTGTGTGTCTGCTTCCAAAATTGCAGAATGACCTGGAAAAGCTATAAAATCTATATATATATAATACGTGGAGAATAAGAGTCTGTATTTAGAAAACCACCTAGTCAAAAAACTCTTAAGAGGCAAGTAAGGAATGTATGAATTTAGAGTAAAACTGAGAGTAAGTTGAGGGAGAACTGGAGGTGATGGGTTCGCGTGCACGAATTTCTTAATTGAGATTGCGGTGTGTTTTATAGCATATCATTTCATATCTGGCTGGGGGATGTGTGTATTTGTGCATTGGTAGCTGACATGCTTATTTTGGGTGTTTGGATGTCGGAGCAATCCGTTGAGCCAGCTCCTGTCGCCGAAACAGTCATGCTGCCGCGCTGGCTGCCGGGGAGCGGGGCTTTAGGAGCCCTGTACGCAGCTGGAGCAGACACTTGCGCATCCAAAATCCTATTTGCCGCAGAAAACGGCGTGCGTTGGTACGTGGTACTGCAGCGTGACATAGCAATGGCTTTCCTTAGGGACTGGGCTTTTCGAAAGCAAAGCGCTGGAAGCTGCCTCGGCGCTGGGAGCGTGGGTAGGAGCTCGCTGCTGGCGGGCGGCGTCTGGCCCGGCACTGGGTGCGTGCCGGCGGTCCCAGCCGCTCCTAAGCCGACGCTCTGAAAGGCAATTTTGAGTGCCTGTTTTTATCGGTAGAGGAATGTGATCTGCACGGTGGCGTTTGTGACGGGGAAGTGGAAGATAGGCATTTCTGTTCTTGGATCTGCTATCCCTGTGTTTAAGTAAATGCTTGTCCTGTTCCTTGGTTCTCGGTAGTAATTTCTTTGAGGGATGTGCTGCTCCTTACTGAGCACCTCCAAGCAATCTCCGCTACGGCTGCACTGAGGTTATTACACAGTACTGTAAGAATTGAAGAAAATGTTCAGTGTACAATGCAAGGGCAGCTCTACTTTTTTCCCAAATGGTATGATATAAATCACAGAGATATTTAAGTTAACAATCTACTTTTCCATTAAAATATATGCTCATTGCATGTATTACGCCCATGACATTTGAGTAAGTGCTCAAGGAAAATTCTGCCATGTCAATAACTTACTGCCTCCTTCCAATATTAAAAGAACCAGGGGTTTTCCAAAAAGCCGATTCAGCACTGGCAGAAGAAATGGGGTGATGGCATCATCATTGGTACTAAAACAAAGTAAGTAAATGACTCTGGAGTACTTTTGGTTCAGTCACCTCTTCAACTGCAGATCCAGCATGTGCTCCTCTCTGCCACTCTGTACTCCATACAACGTAATGGTACATTAAAAATACATTGGTACTTCTGTTATGCAGCATTATCCCAGGCTAGCTCGGTAGCATAGCATCAGGACCTCTTTTTAGTAGGGAAATTACAGTTTCAGATTGGCCATTTAAGTGCATTTCCTCTGGCCTTTTCCATTGACAGCATTGTGCCTTTATGTTGGGAGATGCACTTGTAAATAAAGATTTCTAGTTATGCTGGATACTGGAAATACACCATTTTAGGGCAAAAAAGGAAAATGATGGCTTATAATTGCCTGAAAAGTTAGCAATTATTGCTGTGGTAGGATGGATGCTGTCTTGTACAGGCAGAAGACTTGGAGGTATGCTGCAGGGATTCTGATTTAAAATCCATAGTGTAGCTTTTCTGCAGAACTGTTTTAAAAACTGAATGGGAGAGGAGGGATCAAGGTTGGTTGTTTGTTTTGTTTTTTTCGGAAAGGAGCCTCGCCATGTAAAAAGAGCTGTAAGCGGAAATCCTGTCCCATTCATGCTGTCCTTTATGAATTTCAGTCTGAGTCACTTCCTTGTCATGCACTCAGTGGTTCACTTCTTGGTCATGTAGTGATCTGGTAGTTTGAGAAGTTTTGTGTGCGGCTGCAAGTACTGTGGGAACATAAGCAACTCTGAGCATTCTTACAATGCTTTCGCCTATTTGCTATAAAACATCATTTTTTTCCGTCAAATCAGATAAAATCTTTTTTTTTTCTTTTTTTTTTAATCCTCATTGAAGTTTGAAGAACCTAAGATAGCCAAAACTAAAACACTTCAAATGGATAAAAGTAGAAAGCAGGAGATGGATTGTTATGTGCATCCTGTCCAGGAGCTGGGTGGGTGCTGGGAACTGGGTGCCAGAATAAACAGACCTAGCCTGGGCACGATAGAGGGTTTAGTCCTGCCCAGTCCTTTGGGTACCCACTTGTCGACCTGTTGTCTGTGAACTTGTCTAACTCTTTTTTGAAAAGCAGACGTGCTTTTCAGCTGCCCAAAGTGAGCAACGCTGACTTGGTGTCCACTTTACTTCTCTGAGCAGCTGGTTTCTTGCACATGGAGTTGGCATGCATTATGTATGGAGAAGAGAGAAAAAAGATTGGAATTATTTAATAGTTCAAAGGGTTGTTGTAGACTATAGATAGATCAGAAACTTTTGTAGCACCATTGTCATATGTGTACAACCAGCTTAAAAACTCAAAGATGTTGCTCTCCTATCATTGAGGCTTTGTAAATCTGACTTTGTGCACTGAAGCAGCCTTCAGGTACTCCCAAAGGTGAAAACCATTGCCTCAGATGCCTCATATTCCTGCCTGCATTGCTGATGGACGTTTCTCAGGAGATATGGCTAGCTCTATGTTCTCGTAGAACACGTGGAAAATGGGCTTAGCAAGAGAACTTTCTAACTATGGTCGCTTTAATTTGAAAACATTTTAAAAGTGCTGAACTCAGCAAAGCAGAAGTTCTGAAATGAAGAAGTAAATTTGACAGGTATGGCTAGCCTGGGCTGATGCTAGCAAGAACTAGTACCAGCAAGTACCCCTGAGCTGTGTGGGATACGCTCTGCAAGCTGTTAGTACATGGTGCGGAGTGGATGACGACGTATGAAAAAATAGAGCTGACGCTTTCTTGATAGAACCCTATCCTGTTCTCCCTCTCTTCTTTATAACATTTAAATATATTTAGAAAAAGTGGGTTTTTTCTGTTTTTGTTTTTTTTTTTTTTTAATTGTATCAAGTTTTTTTTAATCCAGAGCCTGTGAATTAAAGGGAAATTGAGGGAGCTGTGATTCAATGCAGACAGGAACCAGGCGAAGTTCCTCTACTTACTCATTCTAGATCCTGTCAATTCTTTCCTATTTTGGTCCTGAATCTGTTTTGCAAGCTTATTGGGCTGTATATGTTTCTGTACCTGTATATCCTATGGATTTAAAAGCTTGAAAGAGTAGTTTCATTGCTTTTGGTCCATGTAAGAGGGAGGCTGAGAAACACTATGGCAATATATGTAACTTTTATGTTCTTTTAGCCAGGAACTGATGATTTAGTACATATTAATAAAGACCTTTGTTACACCAATGTAGAAATGTTCTGCGGACAAAATTTGTCATAAGTGGTTCTTCTGCTGACATACAAAATACCCTTATGTAAGTGCAGCTTCCCTGGTTTCCCTAAATGTATTTGCCTCTATAAAATAAGGGGATTTAACAAGATTGTTTCCTGAAGACAACCCATCAAAACTGACACAGTGATTTTATTAGTAACATGGAAAAAAAACACTCTGAGGACTAAAATACATCTGTGAGGCTATGTGAATTTTAGTATTATACCAAGTAATGAAATGTGAGACATAATATTTACTGGAAACAGAGACTTGTTGAATCTTGTGAGTATAGATCAGCATCACATATGAAATCTGAATAGTATTACTGTTCCTACTGCATTTTTTAATAGTTTCAGCAAATAATACTACTTGGCTGAGTTGTTTAGACTTCTATCTAATTAGAAATATATTGTGTGTTGCGTGCATGCTGTTTTTCTTTAAGTTTTAATAAGTGAGAGGAAATAGGATGCATTAATTAGGGCACTAGTCTGAACTTGAGAAACCACAGTTAATTTGTGACACCAGGGAATTTCCAGTGTGATATTCTTGTGCCTTTATCTTATCTCTCACATCATGACCGAGCTTGTGGTTTTGTTTGTTTCTGTTTGGAAATATGCCTACTTCTTAAACCTACTTCTTAAACATTCTTTATCTTTTGTATTTTCTCTAAAAAACATAGGCTGTGAAATTGTTCGTCCAGGCAGAAAACAGAATGGTGATGAGTTTCAGGTACTTCTGATGTTAACATGCTGAGAATACACCTTTGTGTACCAGAGTCAACTCCATTAGCTGGGCCACATAGATTCTTTACCAAAGAAATTTTACTTAATAGTCACATAAAGTAGATGCTTAAGTGAGCTCTATATAGACTGATGAATGTATTAGAAACATATTGACCTTATGCAAAGTTCAAGCAAAGTACATTCCCAACTTTATGTCAATCTGTACGCATGGAAGAATTTATCCAGATCAGGCTTAATTTATGTCTTTTCTTCAGCAAAAAAAATTGCTAAGACGTATATCCAGCATCACCAAGAAGGACACTGTGTTGAGGGAGAGAAACAAATCGCCCTTTCCTCTGCTGTCTTGAAACTTGACTTCCATCATGGGGCTTTGATGGAGAAAGGTAAAAGCTAAATATCACAAGTAGACCAGTGATACTGAAAAGCAAGTCCGTGCCCAGTGCTAACGTACTCCCTCCCTCAGCCGTTGTTTTGCCTAGCTCCAAACCCAGCAGTGTTTTGCTTTGAGCTGCCTGTGGGTAGTTCCTTCTAGTGCATCTTGACCAACTAAAAAAATAATTTCCAGGAATTTACAAGCCTATGAAAGTTTGTCTGCATGTGAATTGTTGGGTGCATGGAGGTATTTTCCTGCTGTATCCGTACTGCAGGAGCAAAACCAAAGTTTACGAGAAGCCTGAGTGCCATGGCAGTCCTAACTTCTTTCGCACCACATTGCTTCATTCCAGCAGAAGGCTGTTTTGTGCTTCATTAGCAGAGAGTCCTGCAAACTGGGGGGGCTGGGGCAGGGAGAGAGGAGATATTCACACTCTATTTTTATGCACTTATCTTGAAAGACTAAGGAACCAGCTACATAACTTAGGCACCAGAAGTTGTTGATAAGATGTTATCTTCATCAAGTAAATAGGAGCATCGCCTCTTAAATTAATGGCACAACATTCTCCCATCTTAAGGCCTCAGCTAATTTTAAAGGCGAACATAGATCTGTCAAACTTGGTTTCATCCAGACTTTTTCTAACTGGAAACGCAAACAAAACATCAGAGTAACTGTGGATACATGTCATCTGGCATGGTTGTAAGCTGCTCTGAGAGTTGGTCTCCTGGGCATCCACAGCTCTGAGGCATAAATGGGGCAGAATGGGTGATCACAATTCTGGTTACATTTTTCAGTCTCATCATAGAAGCTTGGACAAAATAAACCTCAGTCGAAGTTCCCTAATCTTCCTAAGTGTGCTAGCCTGCTCCAAGTCCACCTAGGAAAGTGTAGGGCATATCTAGTAAAGAGTGGGGAAATCTGGCCCCAGGGCTCTCATTTGACCGTATTGGTAACTTAAAAAACCTTTTGATGGTGGCTGGAGTTTTTCCCCAAGGCGGTTTTTCACAATCCTGATCAACCCCTGTAGACTCTCATATTCTTCTTTCGTCTGCTTTCATTCCTCCCGTCTCACATTGCCAGCAGGATCTCCTTGGCGGGGGGGGAGCTGGATAAGCTATCTGCTCCGTGATTTATCAGGAAGTCGGTGCTGAATGACGTAAGGCACAACCTCCTCCCCCAGAGGATCTTCACATTATCTCAAGAATTTGCAGCTTCTGCTGCAGCTGACAGTCAAATCCAGAAGACTGAAATCTGAGACTCTTTCCTAGGAGTTTACGTAATTTATAGATATCCAACCAACAGAAAAAACATATCAAGTACATTTTCATCCTGCTTAAATGCTCAGTGGTTAAATCCCCGTGCTGGGGAGAAGAGTTACACAAAGGTCTCAAAGCTTCAGAGCAAGATAAACAGTGTATTCTCACCAGTTAAGAGGAGATAACGTGGACCACCGACAAAGGAAGGGAACCATGTTTCCCTTATTTGGAAGTATCTGGGACATTAAGCCAGAAGGGAGAGGGTATTTATAGGGAAGAGGCAGAACATTTCCTCCCTCCGGAGTATAAAAAATAAAACACCTTTAAGTTTAATAATTTAATGAATAACCCTTATTTGTATACCCAGATGTTCTGAACAATGTCCATCTGTATATTCATCTGGATTTGCAAAGGCGGTGAAATGAAACTTCATGTCCCGCTGAAGTTAATGGGGTTTGTTTACCTAACTCTCTTAGGCTGTGCTACAAAACCCATCGGTTAGTTTGCCTTTTCTGAGGAAGGGTGGAATTTGATTTTAAAAGTTTTTGCGACTCTTCAGTATATATTCTTTTATGGGGGGGAAACACCTTTATTTTTAGAAATGCAGGGTGATGCTTTGAGTATTGCAGTTAACATGAATGTTTTAAAATGAAGCAGCGATTTCAATTTTCTCCAAGGTTTATTATAAAAGATTTTGTCCTGAAGCTTGAGTTTGACCCCCCCCATAAGGAGCTGTGCTTAGAAGCAGCTGCTTTGATTTACCATGATTCATGTGACTTTTGCCTGAATTTCGTCTTGGCAATGAAATCCAGATCAAGTTGAAATTCCTGTAGCTTTGTTGAAGCCTTCCCAGCGAGCTGTGATCAGGTGGATATTTCTGTGAAATATTTTAAATATTTGGAAAGATTCTCAGTGGAGAAGCTGGTTGTGCAAATATCCGAGATTGTGTTTTGCCCTCGTCCCATATAGGACTGCTGATGGCAGAGGCAGTTCTTCCAGCTCACTAGTAGTTATAGATCAGATGTTTTTAAACATTCTTGAGTGCACTCTTCACATCACAAGGATGGGAGGGCACTGATAACATCACATCAGCCTTTTTTAACTTTTACATTGTAGGAATTTACTGCCTGATCTTCATGAAATGTTCTGTTTAATATAATTCTAGCTCACGTCATCGTAGTTCATCATTCAGACTTGACTGCAAAACAATTAGTCAAGTAAGTTGATTGTCATCTGTCATGAGGAAGGTAACTTATTTCTGTTCTGCTGTCAATCTGTAGGTGTTTGGGTTGATTTAAAGAGGGGAGTGGGATGGGAGCTTTTCGTCTCCCCATCTCTGAGCTGTAGTGCCTGGGCTGAATGGAAAGAAAAAAGTGTTCTTTCTTTTCCTGGATTACTGCAGTCTCCTTCACCACTCATTGCAATCTGATTATCTCATAGTTTTCATCTGGAAAAAGAGGTCAATAATTTATATTGGTAACAGAAGAGCTAGGCTGGGGTTCATTCAAAAAAATATCATGATTCTGCAGCCATTCAGTAGGTTGACAGTGAAAAATCCCAGTGCAGGCTCCATGAAAAATCTTTGTATTTCAAGCATTATAATTCGGAGTGATTTCCCTCCCCCTTAAAAATAGACTTTTCCTGTGGAATCTAACCTCTTTAAAAAACATGCAGATAATATAAGTAGTGCCTAGAAATAAATTTTCTGCTTTAAGGTAAATGTTAAGACAAAATCAAGAACAGTGAAAAGATGATGTTTTCTGTATTTTCCCTGCTTACCTTCTCGTAAAGGATGAATAGCTCGCTCTGAGTCTGTTCTTGAGAGTGAAATAGTGGTTATTGCTAAAACCTAGCGTCCCAAAACTCTTTTCATTACCCGTGGTGAAATCTAAAGAAGACATTTCTCCATTTGATTCAAGCAGCACTGAGGAGTTGTGACTGAGGGCAAAATTTGGCTTACGGTTGTTTTCTTGAAGTTTCTTAGACTCTAATGGGCAGCTTTATGCCTTTGCATTGGGGAAGAGCTCTGCTGCCTTCGTATCATTGTAGCAAACTCAGTGGCTTTACAAGGTTCACTGCCAAGGAGGTTGTTAATTTTGGCTAAGGAGCTCCGTTTAATCCCGACCAAGTTTGGAGCTCCTACGGAGCCTGTTTCGGCTGTGCTGTCTGATTGTTTTCCTGTGCAAATATGCAGTTTTGCAGGTTATTTTGCTAGGTTTTTTTGTTTGATCAGGAAAATGCTATTATTGTGTTTAATGGGCAGATTTTCAAAGGCTTTTATTGGCCATTTTTCGTATAGTCATATTTTTGAAGGTCAAGAAAAAGTAGGTTTTATTTTGGGTTCAATACTGATGCCATTTTCCCCCTGCGTTGGAGATAGTATTTCAGAGAAAAATATTTCCTGTTTGGCATGGGGCAGCAGTCACAGGATTTAAAACCCTCGACTGGTGAGTGGAGACTTGTCAAAGTCTATGTTTGATAGGGATTGTGTTTTCCACCTCAATTTTTAGAGGGTGCGGGGATCACTTCTGCCATGGGTGGACCCGCTGGCTGTCTCCGCAGGGAGACCAGAGAGTGACAGAGACGTGCCCGTGCTGTCTGCTGCTTCTCAAGCTGGTGGTGAGATGCAACGGAGCCGTCTGTGACCCGCTTGGGAAGAGAAGACAATAATTTTTGGTGCTGTCAAACTTGTGCTTTTCATCAGTGTAAGGAGGAGAAGTCGTGAGACTCCTTTCACTGTTTGTGTTTGTGGTGCTCGGGCTCCTGCTTCGCCGGCAGCTGAGAGTCAGTTGCTGTGATTGAAGGGAACCTTTTCTTTCCGAGAGGAAATCTTGCCTCTCTAAATGCCAGATAACGTCGTTTCACAGCTGGCATCAGACGTCCTTTTGAGTCCCTGTTGAGGCCTTTCACATGTTAAGAGGCGTGGGTGTCTTGGCCGCGCAGTTGGCCGTCCTCTCCTCCTCCTGCCTTGGGCTGGAGAAGCTGTAGGGCTTTTATGGCCATGTCACTTGTGGCAGCCCGGGGTCATAATAATAGTAAGGTGGTGATCTTTGCAGAAGTTGCTTCTCCTTTTGAACGACCACTGGTTCATCAGACTTGGAGGGCTGCCGGAGGCTGCCGTGCCAGATTGTACCCTGGCTCTTGAATACTAACGAAGGCCGGACAGACAGGCGGTCACAGGCTAAAGCGACAGGGAATGAGGAGAACTGAGAGGGGCAAAGCGTGGAACAGTACACAAATAAATGAAAAGAATTAAGGGTAAGGCAATGCCACGCATCCCAACTACCATAGAAAACCATGAGAGGTTTGAAGAACTTCATTGTGTCTAGGAAAAGATTAGCGTTTGTTGGCAAAGTTTGTAGCGGGAATGAAACATCAGATTTGTACCTGGAAAGTGGGAGTCAGGAGCTCCAGGAAAATTTTAGGGAAGCCTTTCAGTCTCCTTGTCAAATCAAAAAAATTTCTTGTTGTTAGAAATGAAAGGCGTTAATGGCAACAGCAGGTAGACTGCTTACAAACTTCTGAAAGAATAGGTAGAAAAATGTTTGGCAAAGATGTATCAAATATATGTAGCTCCTATAAATCCAACCAAATCAGAAACGACAGAGAAAAGGAAGAAAGTCAAGAAAGAAGAGAGGTAATGCTTTTATAAAAACAAAGAAACACAAATAATTTCACTTACGTTGTAGCAGTTCTCTCAGCAGTCCTTAGGCACCTTCCTGCGCCTTAAGCAAGGTGCAGGAAGGGACAATGATTGATTAAAATAATTCCTTAATTGGAAAGGATTGATTGTGTATCTTTTTTTTTTTTTAACCGTTTCTTTCAGTCTCATAGTATCACACTTGGTGAACTGCAGTGGGCTACGGGGTAGTGATATCTAATGCTCATATAGAAGGGACAAGACTAGGGAAGAAGAACTTATTTTCAAAGTCTGTGTGTATGATCTGACTAGTGGCATCGAGCTGCTGGTGCAAATTCAGCGTGCAACCCATGGAGCAGCGCTCTACGTCCCTCCTGGGCCAAAAGGTGAACCTGCTGCATCTCTAAGCTGATGAGGGTAGTGCTTTACATCAAGCTGGAGAGGCTCAAGATTTTTAGCCACGAAGATTTAACCTTTTTAATAGCTGTCACACATACAAGAGTTTGCCAGAATGAGGAGGCATTACCCCATAGCCTATCTCCACCTGTCTCGCACACGTGGATGCTCAAACAGGAGGTTTTGCCTATGCCAATACAACTTAGACGAGCGCTTTGAAATTGCAGCCTATAGCATTGAAATTATGCTAATAAAAATCAACAGAATTTTAAATAGTTATTCTTGGTTAGCTACTTCTGTATGAATCAGCTGGGCCAATTTTAAAAGTGCGCTTGACAAAAAGACGGAGGGGTGGCCACTGCCTGTGGCAGCCTGCGTAGTCAGCCCTTGTTTATCTGCAAAGCTCTTGCTGTCTTCTCAAACCCACGTAGCGTGCGGGCTGCTGTAATATAATAGCAAAAGGGAAGCTGCTGAAAATTAAAAAAAAAATTATTTTGACACAGAAAATAAGCTAAAGCAAGTCAAAAGTACGAGAGAGAGCGCTCCAAGAAGAGGTCCTGTGTGTAAGCGGTTTGTTGTTCCAGCAGATTCAGCTTGGGCTTTCTCTGTTTCTGTGGGTTATGTCATTGTTTAATTTGGTGTTCCTTCAAACCCAGCCAGCTGCAGCCATATGCAGAGCCTTAAAGTGCATTGCCTCTGTTATCTTCTTTGTGAGATGTACAAAGCGCTTTCTTATGATGTAAAATGTATGGGATAGAGATGGGGGGGTTGCTGTGTTTTACTAAGAAAGCCCTTTTCTGCCTTCTAATGGACCAACTGCATGTTCACAGTAGGAATTCACTCAGATCTTTAGCCAATAAAGTAGGAGTTGTTATTGCTATCTTCCAGCAGTAGCAGCAAGGAAGCAGAGAAAAACAAACTCAACATGTCACTTACACTCCGTTTGTCCCTTGCATCCAGCATTTCATTTCCCTTGTTGGTTACTACTGGTCTTATTTTCCTTGCTCCATCCCAATGAAAAATACAGATCAAAACAATATTGGGGGACGGGGAGGATTGAATGCACTTACGTTTATTTTTAAAATGCTTTTTAGCAGAAGTGACTTCATTACATACATCTGAGTGCTTCCACATCTGCTTGATGTGAAAACATCTGATGCTTATCCATGCGATAGCAGGTATCTTTTGTAAAAGTAGGATGGCTTGAAGCAGAGACACAAACCGTATGATGTGAATTTGCACTCCAGGTATTTTGGAGTACCCTGCCCCGTTGACAGTAGGAACCTGAAGTAGTTGATGTAAAACTATCAGGATAATAGACGTCGACTATGGCCAGGACATCTCTGAAACCCGTGATTAAATTCGTGCCTAAATTACAGTGGTGTTGAGGCAAGCACTTCGGTTATCCTTTGCTTTATGTCCCAGTGATTCAGGATGGTGAGAGATTTTTTTTTTTCTTATTTGAGATCTAAAAATGTAAGTTTCTGGGGTTTATGCAGGGGTTTTGTTTTGTTTGCCTTCAGTTATTTAGGGAGTGGCTTGATTTTTTGCTACCTACATATGATTTGGTCTTTAAGGTCAAATACTGAAAGATAAGCTCAGAGACATCAAGTAAGGCATTTTAGCAGGAGGATTAAGATAGCAACAGCGGGAAGGCTCTTAGAAATGGAAAACTTCTGAGATGCTCATGCACAGCAATTTTTTAAGAATTGGAACATGTTTCAATGATTGGATCTTTTCTTGAAGTTGGATAACAATCTCTTTACCTTGGACATGGGAGCTGCAGTCATGTTTTATCACTAGTGTTTTTATTAGCTTTCATGTAATTAGAAGAAATTTGAAATATTTAATATTTAGAATTGAAATATCATCCAAGTATCTGTAGACTTAATTAATAGTTTTCCTTGGTGTATTATATTTTAGCATGGTGTGATTGACTGTTTTGAATACAAATATTTCTTTCACAAGTTTTTGATTCTGAAGAGCTCCCCAGTTTTGCCGGTTGTGGAAGTGGTGCTGAGAAGAGCTGCATAAAGCACCGTGTGTTCAGTGTGACACTGGATTTGATCCTCTCAGTATTACACACCCATTAGCCGGCGCATAGCCCTGCAGTTTATCCGTGACCCGGCCCTGCACTGGACTGCCTCCCTGACAAACTGGAAAGATGCATCAAACTGGATTAGGCAGGAATTTGTCCTAGGTCTAATTTTATTCAATATTTTCATTAAGGACTTGGAAGATGGAATAAGGATTGATGCTTATTGAATTATAGCCCATATCAGGCTCTGATAGGGTTGAGAGTGTTTGGTGGGTTACGGGGGAGGGAAGGAGGACAAGACAGGCGGAGAGCTCAAATGGCCTTGAAAGAAAAAGTTTGATCAAGACTAGAGCAAAGCACTACATTTCAGCCAGTCCTTCTCAAACCTGCTTCCCCCCCTTCCCCCGCCTCCTTTACTATGTGGTAGTTTTGCACAGTAGTTCTGGGAGGTATAGTAGACTACAAAAACCAAGAGTCAGGTTACTCTGTAGACAAAGAGAAGAAGAAACCTCAAGGCGAGCTCTGTAAATGGGTATGTCGCTCCTTAGTTGGTGCTGCTAGGACCTCGGCTGGAGCGCGGTGGCCAGGGCTGCTACTGCATCTTCAGAAGGATGGAGACCAATTTGAAGAACGTTCCAGAGGACAGCAGTAAGTGGGATCTGTGATCTGGTAAATACAGGTATGGAAGAAATGAGCTTGCTTCGTTTAAAGAGAAGAAATGCCTTCAAGTATGTGAAAAGTTGCAACAAAGAAAGAGGTGGTGAACTCATCTGCGGTGGGTGTGCAGGGAAGAAGTAGTAGGTTTAAGGTGCAGCAGGGAAAGTGGAGGAGATAATCTTCCCAACGATGAGGAGAGTTAGATACTGTGGCAGATTGCCGAGCCGAAGAAGTTTTGAGATTGCCATGGTCATGGGGCGGGAGGTTATTTATTTAATTTTGGTTTATTTTTTAAAAAATGGGCTAGGCAGACGTCTCTGAGGAATGGTTTAGGTATAGGTGGACTCGATGACCGTGTCACATTCCCCTCCGGTCCTGGTTTCTGTGACTCAGCTGCAGCGTGGCACCTGCAGTTTTAGGTTTGCTCTTGTACAAGGAGTTTTTTAATGTATATTTCTACAATTCTCTGAAATGAAAAAGTCTGTATATGGTGTTCTTTGTGTCTTAAATTTTGACACCGGCAGCCAGTTCACAAAGGAGCTGGGCTGTGCTTCGCAGAGTTCGTTTTCTTGCGGGTTGTAGGTTGTGCTGTACGTGACTGATAGAAGATCTTTCCTAGCATTAAAGCCGGTCACAGCCCCAATAAATCTGGAACAAATTCTGAGGAAGCATGTCATGTTATGACTGGCATATCTGCAAGCATGGAGCTCTGCTTGAGAATTAGACTAAAAGTTTGCGAAGTGCTAGTGCTGATGTCATGCCTTTGGAATGGAAGGGCTGTTGAAACAGTAAATACTTTCTGTGGCCAGAAGCTGTCTTGAGCTGGACCTTTTCCTTTCTGTGAAGGAAAGAATGCAGAACAAACCTAAAATCTGTATTCGCAATGGGAAAATCTTAATTAGTTTAGAGCTTTTAGCTATTTCAAACCATTTACATACACAGCTGCTGTTCATGCAAACATGAAAACTATTCATGGAAACTTCAAACTTACCTTGAAATGACAAGTTTGGGGTTTTTTTCCTGTTTTTTAAAGCTGTGCGTGGTGTTCAAAAGTATGGTTGGAAAGGTCTGAAAATTATATTTGTACTGTACGTGCAGAAAGGAACATAAACGCAGGCTAACAGAAGCATATAATAGAAGGCTTTAGTTCAGCAAGACTTAACACTGAAACCCGGTTAGCACCAAACAGCTGCTGGGAAAGTATGTAATTTTTAGGGGCATTTACTCTTGGTTGTATCTGTGGAGTTTTGGTTATGACCCAAAACTCTGAAAAAGAGAGAGATGACCAAAATACAAACTAGATGTGGTCCAGGTCTTACAGCTGGCTTCTCTGCTACGAAAGGTTAGTCTGAAACATTGGATCCAAATAACCCACAGCCTGGGAATGAGAACCTAATGCCGTGGCTTGGGACAGCTCTAGCATCTATGAGACGCAGAGATCTACAGGATAACTCAAATTTTTGTACTGTCCCTCAGAGGACCCCACTGAGCATTCACAAGGAATTCATCCCCACCCCCAGCTTCCTCCTAGGAGGAAGAATTTTGCCATGGCAGATGTGGGGAACAGATGTTGAGAGGAAAAGTTAATAACGGGACAATGACCTGAAGTGTTGGTTGGGCTCTTCCTTGATGTGAGGAAAGCAGCGTGCGTCCGCTGCCTGTCGCTGCAAGCCCCAGTGTTAATGTCGGCGGGTTGACATACAGAGCTTTTATTTGTTCATGTCAGACACTCGCTGCTCAATTAGCTGAGAAAGAGAGGAAGGGACAAAGATTTAAAAGCAAATCACCTGTCTGTTATTCAAGGACAGTTAGTGCTAAGTAGGTGAATCATGTCCAGCCACCCCCCACCTTTCCTGAGCAGTTGTAGGTAATTTTTCTGAATTTGTCTCCTGTTTTACATCAAGGCTTCCCCTTTTCTTCCTCCTGTTCTTCCCCACCTTTCCACCACTGTGTCTGTGATGTCTGGGAGACGCTCATGCTCCTCATCCCTAAATGCTCCAGTGAGCTAATCTAGTAGAAGAGTCCTGAGTGGCTGATGAGTAACAATAATAGTGAGCTAGGAAGAAAGGCTTTTCAACAATTCTGTATTATCAGTGTAGAGCATATAAGATGTTTTTTTTTCCTCTCTATCATTTTCTAGTTCAGAAGGATTTCAGCTCTTTCTTGGCTTGGGAGAAAGATTTTGAGCTTGACACTTAATGTGTTACGAGAGAGGTTGGCAGGTAAGAGCAGCTTCCTACAGAGGGAGTGTTGTGGTTTAACCCCAGCCGGCAA
>NW_009205472.1:0-368 GCF_000690835.1 Fulmarus glacialis
TCTCCCTGCCTCAGCCTTCCTCAGGCTGCTGGTTTATGTTTATGCGTTAGATTTTTTTCTATGCATTGAGCATTAAATCTTGGGGGTCCCTCAGAGTAGGGCTGGCCTGGCTTCCCACTGGTTTGGGTCCCCTCCAGCCCCCCAGGTGCACCCAGGAGCAATGGGAGAGACCCACGGCTGGGGCAGGCAGGGCGTAGCTCCTGGGTGCTTCCTCCAGCTGTCCTTGGGCTCAAAGAGGCCGCTGTAATTTTGCAGAGAGGAAGGGCGATTCCTGGCCAGCAACCTCCTGGCCTTCCCGGGAGGCGGATGCCAGCCTTAGCCCCGTGGTCCCCAATGCCCAGGTGACGGGTGATCCGCACCCGGGGCTG
>NW_009205472.1:455-750 GCF_000690835.1 Fulmarus glacialis
AAGAATGATCGTGTGGTGGGGCGGCGTGGCCGCTAGCCCTGGAGCAGGCAGGAGCAGGCAGGGGCGACCAGGGTGCCTGGCAGGAGAGCGGGGTGTGGTGGCTCGGTGCAGCAGCAGGGCTGGAGCTGGGACACGGGGTGTCTTCCCTCACCCCTGCTCTGGCCCCGCTGCCTGCCTCTCCCTCTGCAGGAACGTGCCACCCTGGCACTGTGCCTCAGTTTCCCTCCTTCCTGGCAGGAGGGGAGGTGAGATAGCGGGTGTCTGCAAAGCACCTGGAGTGTTGCTGGCAGGGTTT
>NW_009205472.1:924-1231 GCF_000690835.1 Fulmarus glacialis
CCCCCGTTCATGCCCTTTCCCTTGCTGTCACCCAAAAGCTGTCACACGTCTATTGGGTTGTTGGCTGACAGATGGCTTTGCTCTTAAGCAGATGCTGCCAGCCCTTTTGGTGCAAGGACACCCCTATTCACCCCCCCTACCTCCCATTAATGGGGAGAATTTAACCCTTTCATGGCTCAGAGACGTATCCCTCATTTGGGGCCAGGGGAGGGGGAATGGGGTTTGGGTGGTGGTGCAGCCCTGCAAGCCCCCGTCTGGCCAGGGGTCCCTCCGAGCGCAGAGCTGCAGGGACTGGCCCCGGCAGGAC
>NW_009205473.1:0-13305 GCF_000690835.1 Fulmarus glacialis
CTTTTCCAACCTAAATTATTCTATGATTATATGTGGTGATAAACTAAATTGGCCAAGTGAATGAAGTCTGTCACACAACTTGACATCCGTTAACAATTTTGGTATACCATATCTGATTGATTGTAAAACCATAGAAATATTCTAGGTGAGAGTAAGCACATTCCAGTGACAGTGTGTCAAATGAAATAGTGGAAAACCTTTTCTCCACCTGAAATCAGGGCCTCCAAACTGATTTAGATATGTGGTGGGTTGACCACACATAGCTGCACCCACACAGCTGCTCACTCATTCCTCCTCCACCCCCCCAGCAGCACAGAGAGAGAATAGGAAGAACAAAAGCAAGAAAAACTCATGGGTCAAGATAAAGACAGATTAATAAGTGAAGGAAAGAAGGGGAAAAAAACAAGTAATGCAAAAGCAATCACTTCCCACCTCACACCAGCAGACAAATGCCCAGCCAGTCTCCAAGCAACGGCCACCCTGGAACACAATTTTCATGTCCCAACCCACTTTCTTCTTCCCCTACCACTTCAGTTTTATTGCTGAGCTTGATGTTGTACGGTATGGAATATTCCTTGGGCCAGTTTGGGTCAGCTGTCCCAGCTGTGTCCACTCCCAATTTCTTACCCACCCCAATCTATTTGCTGGGGGCAGGGGGAGGCAGAGTGAGAAAAAGAGAAAGTTTTGACACTGTGCAAGTACTGTGCAGCAATAGCCAAAACACTGGTACATTATCAACACTGGTTTTGTCACAAAATCCAAAACACAGCACCATACAGGCTGCTATAAATAAACTTTAAATAAATTTTAAAATTAACTCCATCCCAGCCAGACCCAGTACGAGATGGTAGTAAGATTCTTTTCCCAGTGATTGCTGTTTCTTGTGTGTTTCAGAGACGAACACTTAACTCATTGCTGGGAAAAGTTTTCTGGTCTCTAACAAAAACAAGAAGGTTGCTAAAGGTGAAAAAAATAATAGAGCAGACATTGATACAGTGTAATCAAGGATTGATAAAAGAAGCAGGGTTTCAAATTAGCTGGAGTGGAAGGTGGAAGGAGCTGTTGCTAGACCCCTTGAGATATTGAAAGGGTAATAAAAGGGAGCAAGAAGGCGAGAAGAGACCAGGAAGTTGAAGCATGGCTAGGGTTGATGGGGAGAAGCAAGGCTTCAGGCATGGTACAGAAACATAACCAGAACACATACAAAAAGAAGGAGTATAAGGAGTTGTACAGAGTCCTGGCTGCAAAGCAAAAGAGAAAAGTGGTATGAAATATATGGGAAGAGGTGACAATAATGATACAGATCTGCTGGCATGAAGTGGCTGCAGTAGAAGAGTGTAACAAGGAACACAGAAGCATAGACTGCAACTGGAGGAATGAAGAGAGCACTGCTAATGTGTGTAAGATCGGCATGTAGGATCTAGGAAGTGTGATGATTTAATCTATTCAGACCGCTGAATTGGTGGTTTCATAAGCGTATATGTAACAGCAGGGGAAGTATATTTCATTATTTTAGCACTGGCTGTTTACTATGGTGCATTATTCAAATAGAACAGAGGAGTTACAGAGAAAAGTCATATTGGGAAGCACAGATAGACTTATTAGTGGAATTCAACTTTTAAAAAGCATGAATAATTCTTTGAGTGTAAAAATAAATTAGTAAGAACATAACTGACAATATATATGGCTCAAAGGTCCACAGAGCCACTAGTTTGTTCCCTTTCAACTTACTTACACTTCTGATCTACACAATGTCCTGTGGCATTGAAGTTCCACAGGTCAGATAGGTAGTATATTCTGGGAGGTGCAGGGACAGGGAAAGAAACTTTGCTGCCTGATAACAAGGGGTACAAAATGAAATATTCTAGTGTTGTAAACAATCTCTTTCCCCTATTCACCTCTTTCATGCTGGCCTTAATTTTTTAGGCCTCTAAAACATTCTGCTGCAGACAGCTTTGCCAAGATTATAATATTTACATTATTAGCATTTATGCTTTTAACAAGTAGCTCCACAACAGGTTGTGAAATTTTACTGTGTCTTTATGTTTAACTTCCTGGCTGTTTGGGGATTTTGTCTTCTAATTAGCGAAGTAGGTTTGGAGCCTACAATTGCAATTTCTGTTTTCCATTTTCTTTGGCATTGACATTTCTTTGTTGTGTATTTCTAAAATACAGGTGAATGTTCTTTGTGGCTCCTGCTAAAAAATTTAATATGCCTAGACTCAGTTTTTTTATTACTTAATGCTCAACCGAAAATTAGGAGCGTGGGATTATTCCAAGGTATTAGCTGCAGTAATACAAATCTCTTCAGCTAAAGCACTGTCTTAAATGGACACTGTTCTGAAAATACGCGAGGAGGTTTTTTTGCTTGCTGGATTTTTAGGTAACTTCTAGAAGTGTCTCAACTTGATTGAAAGGGTACTGCTGCCCTCTCTGACTTAAGCTCCACTACTTCAAGAACTACTTATTTTCCATTAAAATAGAAAAATCTTCAGAAGCACTTGCGGTCTTTTCAGTACGAGAAGTGCACTTGCTTTGTGCTTTTGTTGGATCATCTTTTTCCATCCATGCTCAGATATCCGCCTTCCTCTTAACTGCAGCAATTGTTTATATGGAAAGTGAGTGCTAAGACTGAGATATTTTTAGATGCCTTTAATGTAATGCAGTAGCTGTAAAAGAGGAGCTGTTCCAGATGACCATCTGGCTCTCTGCAGGGGCTTAGTAAATCACAAGTAGTTCAGCAGACCCAAGTTGAGGATCCCTGACACTCTGGTTTCCCACTTGAGACAAAGCTGCTAAAGCTGCCTCTGCCCATGTATTCTCATTCCAACTCTGCATATTGCATCATGGATAAAAACCAGCCATGTTGACACAAAAGAGGAAAAAGATGGGCTGGGATAAGGACGGGCAAAGCTGGTGGGTTGTTTAGCTCCTTTCTGAAGGGTTGGTTCCATAAGCAAGTTTCCCTGGCAAGAGAGACAGTCGTGTCAGCACGGCAAAGGGGCAGCATGCAGACAAGAAAGGGCAGGCTAGGAGGGGAAGCATGAAGGCTGCTGAAAAATAGAGAATACTTAGTTTCATATATCATCTTTGTGAAAGATAAGCACCTGACCAATTTCAGTCACAAAAAGTATATGTTGAGCCAGCAACCATGTAGGACGCATATGTATGTCTGAATTCCCGCCTCTCTTGATAGACATACTCATTTAGTAACCACTGGTCAGCTACCTTTATTTGTGATCTGGGGCTCACAGAATCACAAAATAGTTAAGTTTGGAAGGACCTCTGTAGGTCATGTTATCCAGCCCCCCAGGCAGGGTCACCTAGAGCCGATTACCCAGCACCATGGCCAGACAGCTTTTCAATATACGAAAAACATTCAAAATTTAGAATTTCTTCTTTTTGTTTTCTGGGGTTTTTTAAATATCTAAATATCTTTTTGTTGGAGTAGGTGATCATCCATTGATTGTTCAATTTGCTGCTAAAGAAGCACAAGTTTTGTGTGACGCTGCCCGTATCGTCTGTCCTTTTGCAGATGGAATAGACCTAAACTGTGGCTGTCCTCAGAGGTAAAGTTTTTAAAAAGCTGGTGAAATAATGATGAAATAATTTGAGAATAAAGAATGCTGGTCTTCATTTTCATAGTAATTTCTGTCTTAACTTTAAAATAGACTTTGAGAGAGAAACAGCTTTTTAACCTGTCAGAAATGTCTATGTGGCAAGACACTGTTCTGAATGTTCTGAGATGCCTGTCACCATGGTGAGACTGGGAAAACCAGGTGTATTTCCCAACATGCCATTTTTCTTTTCTGAGATATTGAGTGTCGGCTGAGAAGTGAAGTGTCCATCCCTTCTCAACAGCTGTTAAATATGCATTACCAAAAAGAGCTTGCTGCAAATAATTTAGAGAGTGTTTTGAGAAATGATATGGCAATTCCCAAAATGACGAGGCAAGTCCCTGACGTCTCAGACTTCTGCAAGTGAAGGATAGTCTCTAAAATATAATTATACAGATTATATTATTCAGGAAGTGCTGAAAAGAGTTTCTTCCATCTTTTATTAGGTTTATAAGTACAGTGAATTAGTGATCTACTTCTCAATTAAATTGATAAAGATTTTGTCTCGACAGTGAAATAGAGTAGTAATGCACAAAGATTCTTGCTAACTGGTTCAATTGAGAACCATTTATTACATACTTGTCAGGCAGTCTTTTTCTAAGTGAAGAGCTCAAAAATAAACGTGGGAAAGCAAAAGATAATACTACGGTGCAAATACTTAATTTGTCTATTCTAATTAGGTTGTCTTGACTTAAAATTATAGTATTTGAGAAAACTCCTTTCTGGAGAGATCTGAGACTTTGGAAGTGTATTTTTTTTTCTAAGCTAACTACAGTTAAGTATGCCAAACTGTAAGTTCCTTTTAGGCCAAAAATATATGCTTACGTTTGAATCCTTTGTTTCTTGTGCATGCTGGTTTAAAAATAACAAAACTTTGTGCACTTAATCTGCCTTTATAAGAAAAATTGTTAAAAAAAAAAACCTGCTGCTGTTAAGTGGAAGCAAAGGTTATTTCCTGCCAATCAAAATAAAGTATTTTGCAGTTGAGGGAAAACAGAATATTACTGAAATCATATCCTTACTTGCATTTCAAAAATCTTCCTTTTCAATCCAGAGTCATTTTCTGTTTGGAAGAAATCCATGACCCAATGGAAGGGGAAACATCAAACTATTTTAATTTTATGTATGATCTAAACCATTGTTGATGAAATGTTAATTTATCTTCCTTGTGAGTCCATTTTGTGGACAGAAAATTGAACTGGAAGAGATTAGTAAGTTGTCCAAAGTTCTAACAGCACAATGGAGACTGAACCAGGATCTAAAAGCTGGTGTCAAACTGCAAACGACTCATTGATCTACAGCCAGTACTATCTCTGTTTACTCAACCACACATTCTAAAGGTCATAAGGAAAGAAACTGAGGAATTTGACTGAAATTGATCTGCATTTTTTCAAATGTAGAATACAAATGTTCTCTTTCTTTTAAAGATGGGCGATGGCAGAAGGTTATGGTGCTTGCTTAATAAATAAACCAGAACTAGTTCAAGATATGGTGAGACATGTACGAAATCAGATCGACAACCCTAGATTTTCAGTATCTATTAAAATAAGGTAGGTCTAACTTAAGTGCTGTTTGTGGTACATGGGAGAATCCTTTCAGTTTTTTTTAAAGAAACGTGTTAGTGTAATAGTTAGACTATACTTTAATATATGTAATTCTGTTAATGTAATATTACACATTATAACAGTTTCCTTACCCGTGAAGACTGCTGAGACTTTTTGACCCCAGATGGTGAAAGAATATCCGGGGCAAGTAATCCCAAACTTAGATAGTAGAACCAGCAGTTACCCAGATAACATACTGGATGCTGGAGTTTTCTTGCAATCCAAACAACATGAAAGTACAAGTTAAAAGGTCTAGGGTTCCATAAAAGAAAAGCAATGCATAGTCTGTATCATCACAAGCATTTACTTTGTGAGCTGTTGGAGGCCAGAGCCATAGTTGCTGTTGGCTATAAAGGGAAGGGTAACAAAACTGGGAACTGGTCCCCACAGCTGCTGTAAGGAACACATTCTGCTTCCCTTCATCGCTTTCTAGACTTCTGTAAACCGTTGCTTTGCATTGCTTTGTACCACTTCATCTGCTATTTATCCACACATGCCATGTGGCTTAGTTAAGTTTCAACATGGTTTGCAATCCTTCAGGAAAGGGAAACTATTATAAATCAGAATTTTTTCCATAAAATATGCAAAATAATGATGTTTATTTTAGAATCTTTTGGGCATCCTTGCTCAATCTCTATAAAATTTACCATGTATATTTCAGAGATGTGATATAATTGGGAAATGCTAAATGAAATACTGGTGTCAATGCATTAAACTCACGTCTTTATTAAAAAAAAACTTTTATCTTCCAACAGTAATATTTTCTTCATTTATACTGTTATTTATACAAATCTGTGGTAACTCCTGCTTATGGAGGGGAGCTTTTTGTACAGTTCAGATAACTTACTATCTGATGTTTTCATTTCTTGGAATTTTAGGATCCATGAGGACTTAAAAAGAACAGTTGACCTGTGTCAAAAAGCTGAAGCAACTGGAGTTTCGTGGATTACAGTACACGGGAGAAGCGTAGAAGAGAGACATCAGCCTGTACATTATGATGCCATTAAAATAATTAAACAGAGCATGTCTATACCTATTGTGGCTAATGGAGACATTAAAACTTTAAAAGACACTGAAAATGTTCATCGCTTGACAGGAGCAGATGGTAAGATTAAACATACTCTATTTTCTAAGTAAACTTACGAATCAGATTTCAACGTATTTATTTTGGCTATAAGTAGGACATGATTTGAGTGCTTTTCACTCTTTGAGGAGACAAATGAAAGAGGATATTTTAGATGTCTTATAAAGTCATAAACAGAATCACTTGTAATCATGAGAGCACTAGAGCACTGTTATTCAAAGCCACAAATAATGATTTCCGAGGCAAATTACAAAAGCTCTTTGCTTAATTATGCTATCTCATCACTCAGTAGTGGAGTTCAGGGGGACCTTCAGACATTCATTCCGTCTCTTTATGGAGCTGATCATCTTTTAAAGAACTGTAAACTGCCACTTGGAAATCTCTGCTTCCTGTACACGGGAGCGGATTTCTTACAGTAAGAATATGGCAGAAAAAGGAAATATTGTTAAGCCAGATACTTGACAGTTAAGATGGTTAGCTTCAAGGACACAGTGAGGCATTGCACTCTCAGATCTGTGTGTATTTACCTTGTTTTACACTTCAATGGTAAAATTTTGGAGTAAAGGATTGCCCTGCAGTTATTTAGTCACAACAGATTCCTGCAACTGTCTGTGGTTTCAAGACAATATAGAAATTCAATATATGTTTTGAAGAGGTGATCTTTATCTACGCACTTTGGATCTTGCAGCTAGAGAATAACAGGACAGAGAACAGTAGCTAGTGTCATAAGGAAAAGTTCATGTGGCAGGTTTCTTTTGACACTATCAATGTTTAACAGCAACAACAAAAACTAACTGAAGCAAACTTCTATGCTGCTACAGTGACTTTCCCCCCAAATACAAAGCAGGAAGGAAATACATAACAGAAAAGAATGTTCTCATAGCCCAGCTGACCTTCTTCAATAGCAAAAATATAAAGCATTAGCTCTTTTCTGTCATGTACAATAGCGAAAGAAATTTGTCATATTTGATCATCGTATTTTTTAAGAGACTAAGTGTGATAGATTATATGGTGACAGCGCAGGAAAACAGAATCCCTTAATAGCAGAAAAATTACAATAGAACTTGTATGGGTTTATCTGACAATTTGGGATTATAGTTGCAAATACACTGGCTTGTTCAGAAAGATTTACTGCAGACCAAGAGCCCTGAGATTTATATAATTGAGAGATTGAGCTCTTACTGGAAGAAAGGTTCTAGGTCAGTGAATCAGCTGAGTTGCACTAAAAATGACTAAATTTAGCATATTGCTACTCTTGTGTCTTTCCATCATAATTTTATGTTAAAAAGACAGGCTTGTATATGTGTAGCAAATAAAAACAGAATACTATTGAATTGCAGTTTTAAAAGTAGGGAAGAAAGGCTTGTGTGTCCTGTGTTTCGTTTCAAAATTTCTAGAAGGGTACGTCATCAAGTTGAATGTGTTGACAGGTAGTCTGGGTACTCTGAGGTTTGGATTGTTAAATGGATTTCTCTTGTATAGCTGTAATACTCATTGCTGCTGTTCTCCCATTACTTGTCTGTGAGCTTTGGGTGGTTGTCCTAAGGGATGCTATAAAAAATCTACAGGAAGATTTAAGGTAAAATTTAAACTATAATGTAACTTACTGCCTTAATTTCCAATTTGAAGGTATAATGGTGGCTAGAGGACTCTTAGCAAATCCGGCTATGTTTGCAGGATACGAAGAGACACCTTTGAAGTGCATCCAGGACTGGGTTGACGTTGCTCTTGAGCATGGAACTCCTTTTACGTGTTTTCACCACCACTTAATGTACATGATGGAACGGATAACTTCAAAACAAGAAAAAAAAGTTTTTAATGTTTTATCAAGTACCTCAGCAGTACTAGATTATCTGAATGACCATTATGGTGTGTGCTGACTGAAAGTATTTTAGTTCTATGTAAACTTGTATTTTGCAATTGTCGATACATTGTTAAAGTTTTGATTGGATTCCTACTTTTTAGTCACATTCATATATTGCCTAAGTATTTTCAACACAGCATAACATGATCAGGGTGATACTTTATATTTTTAGTATTTTTATGTCAGCATTTTGCACTCAAGAAAATATTCCATATTCCACAAATGTGGAATTCTATTTACAATGCACTACTACACAGAGGATTGATTATTGTAAGACTCCAGTAATTTAATTTTTTTTTTCACCAGACAATTGCTTACAGCAATGTGTTTGCAAAACTAGGGCCTTTCTTATGTTAAACCCCCTAAAATCAGAGAGACTACTCATAAATAATACCAAGAAACTCAGACCAAAAGAATACAAAGGGAGTAATTATAGAAGTTTTTGCTTTAACTGACATAAGATATACTTTTAAATTTGAGTAGATACTTCAAGCTTGAAGACTGTGAGGCCTTGAAGCCCAGCATAGTACCCCCTTAAATTAAATGTTCCTTTTGCAGACTAAAACTTTCTAAACTTACTTAAAACTCAGAAAAATTTCGCGCTTTGTACAGCAAAATAAACCTGGAATAGATAAATGATGAGGGAAGGAAAGAGTAAAATGGAGAGATAGTTTAAACTAAGTACAAACTTAGTTAAATCTAAAATGCAAGACTCAAAAGTTCAATCTAACTAAATTCAGTTTTATCTACTGTATAATAATTATATAAAAGATTAAATCCCTGTCATCTACCAAAACAGAACTTTATAGGTCAAAGAAAAGCTGACAGATTCTCTCAGTGGGGCTCTTGCAGTGCTTTCTGCCTGCTGGCATGTTGCTTATCAAAGCATGACAGCCACTTGGCTTTGAATCGTTGTATAGGAGGGAAATAGTGAAAATTAGAACAAGATAATAACATTACACACCAGCTGCATTTGTTCTGCAAGGGAAATTTCACAAATCTGTGCGGTACAATTATTTGTAATCAAATAATTTGTTTTCTTTATATGTTTACACAGAAATTCATACCAGAAATTGCTTAGTTTTCTGACTCTGTTACTTCTACGAATATGCAAGTGAATAGTTCTGAATTTTCTAAATAAATTACTTGGGTTTGTATACAATTGTAATTTTTTTTATTACACTATAAACTATGACAACCTGGGGGAGGGGAGGTTGCTGGTGGTGCTACTCCCCAAATCTTTTAATTCTCACAATTTTTTTAATGCAATGGCAAAAAAGACTTGATCATTTTTCATAGTGAGTATGTCTGATTTAGGCATATGAACAGAAGTTTGAAAGGCATGCCCTGAGTCATCAAGTCTAGTTCACTATTTAAGACAGCGACTCTTCTGATATGGTCACCTTCCTGATGTGTTAACAAATGGAAAACTACAGGCATGCTTTGCTATCCTAGGCTAATTGAGACAATCTCCACAACCTTTTGTGGTGCGATAGGTTCTCCATTCCTTCGGACAACTATTTTTTTCATTCTTCTGGACTGTAATGTTTTCTTGACATTGGATGAGCACACTTATGTATAGCATTCCAGGTAAAACCCCAGCAATGTCTTCTGCAGTTAATACTTCTCTTTCTAATGCCTCACTTTTTCTCAACTAGTATTCATCATGTAATTTATGACCTCCCAGTTTTACAGCAAAAGTTCTTATTTCCCAACTGCATGACATTGTATTTTGTACTGCTGAATTCCCAGTCTCAAGTTCATCCAACTATAGTGCAATACTCAATTCTTCTCAGTTCTGAAAATGCCTCCAGCCTTCTGCATCAAAATTAAAAAGCAAAACTATGCAACTGAATTGTATACGAAAGGGATTCTTGAAAGTATTAACCAAGTCCTGTATTAGCATTTTCTTAAGATTTTTATGATTTGGCAATCAACTATTACTTGCTGTGAACTGTCCCATTAGACACAAAGAACAGAGAAAAAGTCATTTATTATAATCAAATAACACAAATGCAAGGCTTTTTTTTTTTTTTTTTTTTTTTTTTTGCAATAACGGGGAAATTGAATTTTAGAGGACTTGAAATACCTTGACCTATTTAGGAACTGAATACTTGATGATTTTGAAGGCAGCAGTTGTTGTGCCTGTGTGAGATTAATCATAGACATTTCTGCCTGAAGTACAAGACCTAGGTTGCTGTTAATGTCGCTAGTAATTAAGGAGTGCTTGATCTGGCCAATTATGCATCATAAAAGTCAACGGACGTTTATCACCCCTTTTTGAGGGTGAAATGAATTGTTATGCCTTCTTCCTTTGTGTATTTTGTATGCATCTGAACACACTTCACTGCATTGAAGTAGAATAAACTGCAAAACTGGAGTCTTAAAGCCATGCTCTGAACAGCCATACTGTTCAAATACGCATAAATTGCTAAAGATGGGAGTTAGTTATTTAACTCACAGTGTTGTCTTAGAATATGGTCATATTTCTCATTATAAGCCATTTGAATGTGGGAAAAATCTCATCTCCAGTTTAAAGCCACTAGATATTTTCCTTGTAACATCACCAGGTATTCAGTCTATTTTCTAATTTTCAAATTTTTAAAAGTTAATCTGCAAGTAACATAACATACAAAACTTTGTTTCCTATTTTAGGTCCTTTGCCTCCTGTAACTGATCCAGCTCTTTATGTTAAGCCACCCTGCACAACAATGCCATATTCTCATAATATCTGTACTTTCTTGCAACTTCTACCCTGTTGCAGTAACCCTCACACAACCTGTACAATCCCGTTTCTTCTATTCCCTACTGTTAAGTTGTTTCTTAGGTCTCTCCTCTGTCGTGGGTTGATGGTTGGGCGACAGCAGTGCGTGATGATGAGACAGCTGTCGTACAAGCCAGACTAGAACGGAACAAGTTTGAACTTTCTCTTTGCCTTCCGTTCAGCAGAGAATTAGTCAGATTTCTGTCCTCTAACCAGCTGCTAATACACAGGCATTTCATATTTCTACTGCTGAATGCTTTGTCACCTTACTGGTGGGAGAGGAAGGTATTTCTTTTAACTGTAATGTTTTAAGGTTCGGGAGTTTTTTTCCTAAAGCAGCCAGCCATTATATATATTGTATGGTGTCATATTTATTACACTATGGTTCACTGTAAGATAGGCAGCCTTAGATCAACAACAACCCAGACTTCTACAACTTCAGTTAGAATACCTTCCAGGAGTGCCAGAGTGCACTCAACAGGAGAAGGGGGGTCTCACAGATGTTTGCAGGAGGCTTCTCTCTGTTCCTCATTCCAGGTTGGTGGGGAACACGCAGCGACTGCAGTGGAAGTGCACAGCAGTCACTACAGAGTGACTCTTCCTGAGATCTTAGGAAGCCCCTAAAGTGAAAAAGCAGACTTGGAGTCTCTGGCAGCGGGGATGTGCAAATATAGCCCTATCAGTATGAGGCTAGGCTACTGGGAGGGCAGCTTACGGTACTAGTAAGAGGTGAGTAAGCAGCTCGGAAATGGAAACTGCTCTGGAATTAAAGGAGAAAAAGTCTTTAATAACATTTTAACAGCTTCAATAAAGTATAATGGCTGTAGGCAAATAGTTAAAATGTAATAACCAGGACACACTAAGAGGTAATGTTTTGTCTACGCTTCCGATTAAATATGTTTATGAAAACATGTTAGAAATACTTCTTAAAACCCAGGCTGTTTCCACTGTAGACTGGATTGAAATGGCTGATTGTGTCGCTCTCCAATATTTGTTATGCATAAACAATTATTTGGGAGGTAATCTTTCATCCAGACATTGCTTGGCAGTAGGAAAATGTTAACACACTGGCTGCATCCCCAGGCCACAGACCTGGGAAATTTTAAGCGTAAACAATTTCAGATTGTGAGCAGCTGCAAACAACTCTGCTCAAAACTGCTTATGCAAGAACTTCCTACCCCATTTCAGTTCCAATGGATTACAGTAACAAAGAACTACTATTCACAGCATTTTTTCTGTCTCATTTTGATGGAAATTAGTTGGGACAGAATTCCTAAAAGCAGGTAGCTGTTGCAAGAGGGCTGGTGATGCCGAGGTAGACAAGGTAACGTCTTCCACCAGCAGCACCTGAGGATCTGTTAGGGCTGCAGGCAAGTCAGTAAGCTGCTGAGTGGGCCCTGGCCTGAGCTAACCGCACAGGGTGCGGAAAGCTCCTGGGTGTGACATGTGAAAATGCTGATGTGACATACAACTGTGTGAGAAGCTGGCAAAAGCTGCAGATAGCACTGGGAGGGATGGCTGGATTTCACCAGTGGTTAAGGGAGAGTTATGAGAAAAACAACTGAACTACACAGATAACTGGACAGTAGTTTTGAGGGTCCTTTCGGAACCAGAAACTTGCAAGGCCAAGAGTGCCCGATAACCGAATCAGTACCTCAGTAACACCTCGTAAGGCCAAGACTGCCCAAGTAACAGTATCAGAAATACTGGATGTAGGAATAGATACAGCAAAACTGGGAACAACAGGGAAAAGTGATTAGGGGAGGGTTATGCAGGGGCAAAGAAGGGGAGTTGCAAAGGTGGCAAAAGAGATGGTCAAGAAATGGGAAAATGGGTACCAATGTATGGAAATAATGTGCTCGGAGCTTCACTATACTGGTAAAAAGCACCACACAGGACAGTAGGATAGAGTAGGATTTTCTGAAGGAATATTGTTCTATTCATGAGGTCCAAACAGGCCTATTTGACAGTGTTTGAGATGGTTGGTTGGTTGCTATTTGTGGTGTCTTTATGAATACTAGGCCTATTTTCCTTGAGAAAACAGGTTTACAGGATCTTAATACATTAAGATAGTGTGAGGCATGGGGGGATGGACGGGCTGACACAGTATTTTAATTGAACTTCAGAAACCAATTAGCGCGCTAGACAGCAGAGTTGAAGTCCCTGATCGAGTAAGCTCGAGCCATGGAGCGGTGGGATGATCACAGCAAGATTGCGCAACAACGTGAAAAAGATACTAATTTTCATCTTTCTCAACGTGTAGATCGCTGCATTTTCCAACAGAGGTGTGGCCCTTAGTAAACTCACGCCTACGTCAGATTCGGCTTTCCAGCTGCCCCACACGAACCCCCCAGCAGCCGTCGTTGCATGTC
>NW_009205474.1:0-438 GCF_000690835.1 Fulmarus glacialis
GATGCCTGATGCATTGGGCTTGGAAAAAATGTAAGAAAACCCTCTCAGCACCCTTTTCCCCGGCCTCCCTCCCTCCCCTCCTGGGTGAGCAGCTCCGGCAGTGGCCAACCCACCCCCGGTGAGCTCGTAAGGGAGGAGAGGGGTCGGGCAAAGGGGGGGCGAAAGGTTATTGAGGCAGGAATAAATCCCAACAACCTGTTCCCCCCATGTCCTTTCTCCCACCCCGCGTATCAACAACAACAATAACAGCCGGGCTGACACTCCAGCCGTTTGGGGAACAATCCTTTTAATCGGGGAATAATCCACAGGACACTTTAAAGAAAAGCTGGAGCATTAACCCTGTGCCCCAGTATAATTCTTCCAAGAAGCATCTGGTACTTATATCACAACATGGGATTAGCTTTCTCCTTGCAAGTACACAAGATCAAAGGGGTTCTC
>NW_009205474.1:487-742 GCF_000690835.1 Fulmarus glacialis
GGCAGCGGTGCCCCCGGCGAACGGTGGGACACGCGTGGGTTCCTGCGGCGTTTCTGCGAGGAGCAAACCAACTTCGATGGGCCCAACCGAGCCTTCTGCTGGGGCAAAAGGGAGGTTCAGGTCTTGTCGGGGTGGGGAAGGGGTGTGGAATATTTTGGGGTTTATTCCATCCCCTTCTGCGCCGCCAAGAGTCTCTTCCGGGCATCACGGCCCCAAACTTCGCAGCTCTCCAGCCCGGCGGGGATCGGGGGGAGA
>NW_009205475.1:0-2710 GCF_000690835.1 Fulmarus glacialis
CAGGAGTACCTGCAGCAGCCCCTCCTCAGCGGCCTGCGGGACAAGGCCTCCTACGTGCGCAGGGCGGCCGTGCTCGGCTGTGCCAAGATGCTGAAGCTGCAGGGGGACTCCGAAGTGGGTAAGCCGGCCGCGCTGGGCCGTCGGTGGTGCAGTGCACGCCGGGGAGGAGATGGTGGCGCGTGGAGTCGGGGGCACACAGCTGCTGAAAGCGTATTCAGGCCTGCAGTTTGTCCCAGGTTGGCTGCGCTGCCTCTGGGTTGTCGTGGCTGCAAGGCAGAAAGAGGGAGAGAGAGGAAGGTAAGTGGGCTGTCGCTGTGTATCGAATCGTTAATGGAACATCAGGCACTGCGAGGTTCCACATCAGACTGCCCCTTTTACAGTGGTACCTGCTTTTACAGGGTTTTCCCAGTCTCTGGTCAGCCAGGTGCCATTCTCACGTCCGCAGACCTTCAGGGAAAAGTTGTGCCAAGGGCAGGTGTTACTGTAGAGCTGGAAGTTTTGTTGACTGCTTCTGCCAGTATCTTTTGTTTGTGATAAATGCTTATAGACGGTGATTAAATTGCAGCGTGTCAACAGAATTTGATACAGAGACCTGCGCTTCTTTGCAGATGGTGCGTTGGTGAATGAGCTATACAGTTTGCTTCGTGATCAGGATCCTATTGTAGTCGTGAATTGTCTGAGGGCCTTAGAAGAGATCTTGAAGAAGGAGGGAGGAGTTGTCATCAACAAACCCATTGCCCATCATCTCCTCAACAGGTTTGTTTTCATTGATATTAAGACGGTGCTGGAAGCTTCATTCTTGCTCTTGTGTTTTGCATGCTGGCAAAGCAGGTAAGGTATTTCTGGGCTCCTGTCAGAACTCGAAGAGAAGGATTAGGCATGCAAAGATGGAGGTGCTCATCATAAGAGAAACCAAATTACTTTTATGCTAAGATCTTAAGAGAAACGTGAGATGCCCTGCTTTTCCAGGGAGTCTTTGCTTCAGCTGGTGGTTTGTTTTGGAATTGTAAGTTAATGTGGTTAAGGTTTTTTTTGGGGGATGACAGTATACATGATATATTTGTGGGACAGGTATGTTCTAGTATGTCTCTCCCAATCCATTGAAAGATATATAACTTAGCCATTGCTTGAAGAAATTAACTTCTCTGCAGGTAATTCTATATGATCTGGCAAAAGAGGGGTATTGCTCTGCCCAGGGTTCTTGTCAATGTTGTTGTCTGGCTTAGAGCACTAGCAAAAGTGCATATGACTGATACTGGGTGAAGCCTATGTACATAAACTGGTCAATTCTCTTGAGATAAAACTTTGGTATCTACTTCTGAAGCATAGCATTTAGTTTGGAACAGAGACTGTAAGAAACTCGGAGGCTAAGGCCTCTGCTCTGCACAGCGCAGATCTTGTGCTTCTTGATTCCTGCAAACTGTTTATTCTCTTGGCAGGATGGCTGATCTGGATCAGTGGGGGCAAAGCGAGGTGCTTACCTTCCTTCTGCGTTACAGACCCCGCAGTGAGGAGGAACTCTTTGACATACTCAACCTACTGGACAGCTATCTCAAAAGCAGCAGCCCCAGCGTTGTGATGGCAGCCACCAAACTTTTCCTAGTGCTGGCCAGGGAGTACCCACATGTGCAGGCAGATGTTCTGGTGAGAGTGAAGGGACCGCTGCTGTCTGCCTGCACTTCTGAGAGCAGGGAGCTCTGCTTCACTGCGCTGTGCCATGTGCGTCAGATCCTTGGTAGCCTTCCTGGCCATTTTAGCAGCCACTACAAAAAGTTCTTCTGTTCGTATTCAGAGCCCCACTACATCAAATGCCAGAAGATGGAGGTGTTGTGTGAGCTGGTGAATGATGAAAACGTACAGCAAGTGCTGGAGGAACTGAAGGGCTATTGCACTGATGTATCGGTAGAGCTTGCCCAAGGGGCGATCTTTGCCATAGGTAAGAGCTGTGTCTTGCCTCAGGAGCAGCTGCAGACCTAGACCTTTAAGGTGGTCCTTTCTCTGCTGACATATACCTGGGCAAATGCCAAATAACTGATTTGCGCTGAAGCAGTACAGACCTCTGTAGACCAGCCTCCCCAGGAATGTGTTGTGTGAGTGTGTTTCTAAACCACGATTGTGCTGATTCTTTCAGAAGTCCCAGTATTGAACTGTTTCAGGATGCACATAATGTCTATGCTCTGATGAGATGCTCTAAAGAAATTGTGTCATTTCATCTTAGTAATGAGCCTAAGAGTGTTGAATGAAACTGTGTAGTGGGTGGAGGAGCTGCTCTAATACCTGCTTGTTCTTTGAGTTGTGATGGGGGCAGAGTTAAGGTGATTTGGGGCACTTCAGTTTTGTTTTTGTAAGCTTTAAAATAGGTGAGTTTCTATAGTATTCCTAAGGAGAAAGCCAGGGATGCTAAAACACCTTTCTTACGTGTTACGTTCAAGAAAAGATCAGACTTCTTCTGAGGCGTGGCTTCAGAGAAAGGAACGTATCCCTTGTGTGGGGAACAAGCTCATTTGATTTCAGAAATCGTAGTCAAAAAGGAAAAGAGAAAGACTGTTTCTTTAAATTGAGTTTGCAATGAATAGTTGGGCTCATGGTTCCTATTTCACTCTGATGAAAGGTTGACTTTTATGTCCTTTGGTGTCTCTGCAGGCAATATTGCTAGGACATACACAGAACAGTGTGTGGGGATTCTGACAGAGCTCCTGGGGCTTCAGCA
>NW_009205475.1:2723-3354 GCF_000690835.1 Fulmarus glacialis
AGGTTGCCTGGCTTGTGCTTTCAGGAAGTGGCCTTTCTGGGGCTTGTAATCCCAAACTCGAGGCTCTGAAAGGCACTTGACTTTTAATTTAATTGGCATCTTCAGGTGGAAGTCTTCCTGGTGGAGTTGGGGGTATACAGTGTGACCGGACATTGTAGTTTTTCCTTCCTTAGGAACTACTCTTTATGGTGAAGGGGGAGATGGTCATAGCTGTGTTCATGGTCCGATGTGGAGGCTCCTTTCTGGCTGCTGCCTGCTGACTTAGGGAGTGAGGGACTCAGCAGAGACATTTTAGTGACTGTTTCAGGGCCAAGATGATTAATAGATCTTTTAAATCTTCGTGATTTCTGTTCCTCATATAATAGTGTGATTCAGTTGTACCCAGGCTTCTCTTTTTCTTCTGCTGCCCTCAGGTCTAATTTCATATCATTGCTGTTTCTGCCCTCTCTTTTAAATAGTCTTGCGTTCCGTTTTGAAAATCACACGCTTCTACTCAGCTGTTGAATTAGGTCTTAGAAGCTGCTGGTATTTCTGTAAGTGGCCAGCAGAGCCTTTAAAATTTTGACCTAAAGTTCATGAGACTCGTTTTGAATTGTTGTTAGTTTTAATTTGTCATTCTAACCTTGTGTGT
>NW_009205476.1:0-818 GCF_000690835.1 Fulmarus glacialis
TCGCGCAGCAACCAGCGCTCAGTTACCAGGCTACTTTGATATGTAATTTACTGCGAGAAGGGAGAACGGGGCTGAGGGCGGCCGAAATAGCCACCGTGGGATGGACGGGGAGGCTGAAGGGGCGCGCCGCGCTGCAGGCGAGCGGGAGGGGAGGTACGGCATCTCTTGCCCCTAGCCGTCCTTAGTATTCTCCAACTATTAAAAAAAGCCCCTCGCCGCTGCGACAGAGTGTTTACACAGATGCTATTAATCTTCTTCTGCAACTGTTTACGCTATGAAAATATAGTCTCAGCTGCCCGGGCTCTCCGTCTCCTTAATTTAAATTCAGATGCTTAATTTCTGTCAAAACAGAGCCCACCGAAATTACCTCCATCCATTTCTGGTGCTCAACTTGCCTTGTCATCCGAGAGCTGCCCGGCAGAGCCTGGAAAGGGGGGGAGAGGCTGCACTTCACAGAATGGTTTGGCTTGGAGGGGACCTTAAAGACCATCTAGTTCCACCCCCCCTGCCACGGGCAGGGACACCTTCCACTAGACCAGGTTGCTCAAAGCCCCATCCAACCCTGGCCTTGAACACTTCCAGGGATGGGGCATCCACAACTTCTCTGGGCAACCTGTGCCAGTGCCTCACCACCCTCATAGTGAGATTATTCACTTAAGTCTAATTAGAATACTTCTTTCTTAAATCTTCATACAATTTATTTTAGTCCAATCTAATTTAAACCCTGTGCTTCTTCCATCTGATGTCAGTGAGAGAATTTCCATTGATTTCACTAAGAACAGAAGCTGGACCTTAAAACATATGTTTAAATAGCTAAT
>NW_009205476.1:935-3218 GCF_000690835.1 Fulmarus glacialis
ACCGGAAGACTTTTCTCCTCCAGCCTGCCACGGACAAGCCACGAACGCAAAGATGGAAGTCAGCCTGTTTTACACCTGAGATAACGCTGCTCCCCTGCACCTGGTTACCCGCCTCGGACCGGCAAAACCCATCGAGGCAGAGGGGATGCTCGCCCCAATTCGGCCCCTGCAGCCCGAGACCCCGACAGCAAAACCGGGAGGCAACCGCCCTCCCGCAGGCACTGCGGCATCCAAACCACCGCCACCCGCACCGTCTGCCCCACTAACAAAAACCAAGTCAGCGCCCAGCAGGTGACGGAAGTACGTCCATCCCCGCACGTATTTCGCCAGCAAGCCGCCCTCCCAGCCCGCGAGCGGAGTTTCGGCGGGGGAAGGAGCCGCCCTCTCCCTCCTGGCACCTCCCGTAAGGGCGTTTTGCAGATGCGACGCTCAAGGGAACCCTGGGGCCGACGGGAGGTTTGCATTTTCAGAGCACAAAATTTTAAAAATCCTCTTTATACAGTGCCTCTCAGTAGATCTTTTGGAATTTACAAGATAAATACTGGTAATTTGATTCTTATCTTCTTCAAATCCAATTCTAAGGCAATTCTGTGTAAAGGACACTAATTATAGCCCGCGGGGAAAGAAAAGGTAACCCATCAGTGAGAATACACTTGAAACGTTTAAAGGGGTATGGGACACTGAAAAGTTAAATAGATTTCAAATCTGCTCTTGCAACAACAATAATTTGTTGGGTGAAAATCGTTCTCTGCACCGTTCCCGCTCCCCAGCACGCGCTTTTGGCGCTCAGCTCGGAGCTGCGCTGGAAATAACGGCAGCCAGCTTTGCAGCCAGTTTGCTGGCGCTTTGGTTCTCCGCAGAGCTTTTAAAGGCTGCCCAGTCCTCGGAGAACACGGCTGGGAGAGGCAGCGGTACCGGGGATAACCGAGTCTTCACGCGCAGACGTGCTACTTTTCACCCTGATTTCCCTGACGTTATTTACTAGCGCAAAGGCACGAGTTTATACGCGCAGGGGAACGCGACCAGCAACAGAGCGTGGCAAAAGCATTACTCCTTAGCCCAAATACTGTGTATTTTCCAAAGGGCACACCTAAACCCGGGCAATCCTGGCTCCGAAACGCGACCGGCGGCCAAGAGCCCCCCCGGGTGCTCCGGCCACCCAACGGCTCCCTGTTTACTGCTGAAGAGCATCCCGAGGAGGAGGACGGTGGGGAGACCGCACCGGCCACCGCCGCAGGACACGCTCCGAACGTTACGGCACCTATAAAATAATAAAACGCCGACCCCGGGGCGCGGAGCCAGGATGCGGCAGAAGACGACGCCGGAAGCATCAAAGGGATTTGGCAATCCAAACAGGGTCTTGTTTAAGGAGCGCTGCCGTGCCCAGTGGAAAAGCCCCCGGACCCAGCGAGGGGCTGGAGCGCAGCCGCCCTGCCGCAGCTGCGGCATCTCGGCAGGCGAGAGCTGAGCTGTTAGTTGGGCTGAGCAACCGGGACCGGCAAAGCTCATGATTTATTCATTCCGGGGGAGGGAGGAGAGATGCTGTTTCTAAACCGACGGGAGGCGGGCGTTAACATCCATCGTTAACCGTTCCTCCGAAGACGATACGATTATTTCTTTTAACACGGTGACACTTGCAGCTAACTCCCGTCTGACCCTGCCAAAAAAACGAGAGGTGACCAAAGGTAATTGAAAATAAAGGCACCGTGGACCGGAGCAGAAGAGCTGCCTCAGCAGCGACCCTCGTCGCAACAGGTAAGAGCGATGGCATCCAGAGGACGACCGGCGCGCGCCCACCCGGGTGCACGGTAAATCAGCGCTTTGCTGAGGCTGCACGTCGGGGACGGACCAGGGGCACGCCAAGCAGCAGAGCCACGGTCCGGGAGGCACCGCTGCCACGCATCCGAGCCCTGCCGGGGGCTGGCACCGGGAACCAAGACGCATCCCGTACCATGGACTCCAGGCAACGTCATTGTGAGAGGGGAAAAATCACCCCAGCCCGCTACAGCAGGTTTAAAATCAGCCTTTTTTTCCCCAACGTCGTGTATACCAACATTTCCTATTACCCCGCTTCCATGATTCAGCAATTCAAGTCCTAGAAATAAAAAGCGTGGTAATCCGCACATTTGTGCGGAAGAATGGCAAATTCACGCCTTCAACGACTTTTGAGAGCTGTGCTATTAAGAAAAGACATTTTCCCTTTCTCGTATTGAAGGAAAAATACAGTTATTTAAAAATGGCAAAAGAATCAGCTCATTAGTTAATAACAGTGACAAAAACCCT
>NW_009205477.1:0-18243 GCF_000690835.1 Fulmarus glacialis
AGCGTAGTCATCAGCAACGGCTTCCCGGTGTACGGCCTGCTCGCTGGTCTTCCGTCACGCTGTAATACAGCCCCGGGGACCCGTGTGTAGGTGTGTGTGCGTGCATAGGTTTCTCTTGCGGTATTTTCATGTACTTGTGGGACTTTTCTATCCGTTTCTCCGGCTCAGAGAGTTTTGTGCCGTGAATAGCACCGGCACGTCTTGTGGCTTGTTTATTCTAGCCTTCCACGGACGCACACCGCAAGTTACATCAGTCACGTGGTGGTTTCCTTTTGTAGAAAAGAAAGGCAAACCAATTACATAGAATCACTAATTTTTTTTTTTTTATATTGAAATCCCATACCTCGTTACTGTTTTCTGAGATGAACGTGTTCAGGAACTGACTGTGCTATCTAGACAGTTTAGCCAAAACAAAGCTGTAAATTCACAGAGTATGAAGATTTTCTGTATTTTTTTCTGAAATTGGAGCTCCCCAAAGCATGCAGCCTCTGAATAGCATTTTGCTAGTTGCATCTTGATGCTTTGAATATAGGAAAATGCAATGTATTTATTTGTTCTTAATATCATGCTTTTATGTGAGGGGAAAGTTGTAAACACAGGTTGCATGAGACCTTTTAATTGTCTTTCTGCGGTCAATAGCCATTTGTTTTGCAGGTGATGGTGTCTGGGCGTGTGTGAACATGTGTCCATAGGTTCTGGGAACTCTTTCCTATGAAAAATCCTTTTTAGTGACCAGGACATGCTAGGTATTTTCTCTGCATATGTGTGTGTATGTAAATATATATATACACATACATGTATTTGAGATGGTTAGAGCAGCAGTGCATTTCCAGTGCCCACTGCATCTAGCGTGTTCAGGGTGGATGCAGTGGAGCAGAGCAAGCTTGCAACTATGTTACTACCAGCTGGCAGCCTGATCCAACAAGTTTATTTTGCCTTTCCTGCAATGACCTTACAGGGCCTCAGACAAACTACTGTTTTGCAAGCATAGTCTCTCTTTCTGTCCAAGATGGCTGTAATCCATTTTTATTGTCCACAGAGAGATATTTGCATCATAAATACAAATCTTCTTTTGTAAGGTGTCATGGTTTAGCCCCAGTGGGTAACTAAGCCCTACCCAGCCGCTCGCTCACTCCCACCCCAGTGGGATGGGGGAGAGAATCAGAGGAGTAAAAGTGAGAAAACTCACGGGTTGAGATAAAGACAGTTTAATGGGTAAAGCAAAAGCCGCACACACAAGCAAAGCAAAGCAAGGAATTCATTCCCTACTTCCCAGCGGCAGGCAGGTGTTCAGCCACCTCCAGGAAAGCAGGGCTCCATCACACATAACAGTTACTTGGGAAGACAAACGCCATCACTCCGAACGTCCCCCCTTCTTTCTTCTTCCCCCAGCTTTATATGCTGAGCATGACGTCATATGGTGTGGAATAGCCCTTTGGTCAGTTGGGGTCAGCTGTCCCGGCTGTGTCCCCTCCCAATTCCTTGTGCACCCCCAGCCCACTCGCTGGTGGGGTGGGGTGAGAGGCAGAAAAGGCCTTGGCTCTGTGTAAGCACTGCTCAGCAGTAACGAAAACATCCCTGTGTTATCCACACTGTTTCCAGCACAAATCCAAAACATAGCCCCATACTAGCTACTGTGAAGAAAATTAACTCTATCCCAGCCAAAACCAGCAGAAAGGGAAACAATGAGAAAACGTGCGAGAGAGGAATGACTTTCCATCCAAGGCAGTTGGAGAAGTTTCCATTTTGCAGTATAGTTGGGACTAATTACTCCTGAACAGCTTTCAGTGGAGCACTGGGTTAAGTGGGTGATGGGTGTGTGCCTGCCTTCTCAGTGCTGGCAGCTGTGAAACATCCTGTTTTGAAGCCATTACTGATGTTTATTTGTGTATCTTGCCGAGCGATTCATAGTATTTCCTATTGCCGTGCTCAGTGTGGAGACATCCGGGCAAATACCTTCTGTTTCTCTCTATTAAATGTCGTGAAGCAGTGAGGTTCTGCCTCGAATCTGTAAGCCTGAGATCGTCAGTGTCCGCTGATGTCTTTTTTCCATTGGCTTCGGTAGGTGTTGTATAATTAAAAAGGAGGCACTTTTCAAGTCTTCTCTGTCTTCTCTATTGAATCAATAATAGAGTATCAATGCAATTAGTAATCCTTGCTTAGTTAGAAACAGCAGCGGGTGACAAATATTTTGCAAAGTTATCTTACTTGAGTCAATATTTTCTATAATTTGTACCCCCAACAGTGTTTTTATTTTATATGCAATAACAAAAGTCTAAAAAATGATTACACCCACTCTAAAGCTGGCCATTTTCATTAGTCATTTTCCATCCATTTCAATTATGTAGTGTGATTTCCAAGCACTTAATATTTTATACGTCTCCAGAGTTATAGATTACTGTGTTTTTCTTTCATTTGGGATTTCAGGGTAGGTACAATATTGCCTATTGCTCCAGCAGCTCTTGAGAGAGCATCTTACCAAATAAATGCAGAGCTGAATTGCTAGAAAGAGGAGCAGAATGTAAGAGCATAGCGTGATGCCAAGGTCGTGCTTGTGGAGGCCAGGCTTTAGTTTAGCAAGTGGTCATTAGCCTTGATGTTCCACAGAAGCAGAACTTATAAAATGTGGTGCACAGGCTCCCCTGGTGCATCCCAAGGCAAGAGCCTATAATCTGACGATGAAAATAATCATCCTTGAGCTTAGGAGACACTAAGGGACAATCCAGGGTTTTTACTCTTCTCTTTGAAACGTGGCAGTATGTCAGGAATTCAGAAGCATTTTCCAATGCTCAAATGCAGGAGGATTGGTCCACGCTATGGTACTGCCAAAACTGCATGTTGAAACAATTTCTCTGCTACAGTTTCTCCGATACAATTTCATTGAGGCTATATTACCAAACTAATAGATCCAAATCATGTTTTGTTTCCATAGGTTTCCCATTCTCTTAGTAGTGGTCCTAACATGTATGTATAAGTGGCACCCTCAGAAGCATTTGGTGACATTTTGGACGCTAACCACGTTAGCATAGGTACTTCACTGGAAACCAGAACTTCTGACTTAATATGTTGTCTTAAGAAGGTCCAACTTGGACACTTAGGCCAAATCCAAGCACCTTCTCTCTTGTTTTCCTCCCACTCAGTTGCCTTGAAGAAAACGGTGAAGATGAAGGTCCTTAATAGTTGAGACTGTTGAAATTATTCTATTTTCTAGTTCCAATATTGCAATTTCATATTTTTCTAATACGTCTTCCTATACTTCCTCTTTCAGGTACTTCGTACTTAACAGATATAGTATGGTGGTCTGGCACTATTGCAAGTAAGTATCTTAAAAGGTCTGATTTTATTTGAAGGGAGAAGTTGCGGTTAGATGGTGAAATGAGACATCAGGAAATCTGGGTTCTCATCTTGAATCTCACGCTCACTTGTCATGAAATTCCCATCCCTCAGAAATACCCCACCCTCAGTAAACTCTCACTCTGGCTGCTGTCTCTGATGGTGTTTGAGAAGGCAAAGAGCTGGGACAATCCCAAGTCTGTCCAGATTTCTGAACCATTTGGTACTTGCAGCCCTTGGCAGCCGTGCGCTGCTCTGACTCTGGGTTCCTACACCGTTTGTGTCTCTGGATTGCGCTGGTCCGCTCAGTTTCTAATAAAAGTCAAAGCTGAATAAGAAATTGTCGCTCTGCACAAAAGGGCTCATTGAGCACGTTACGTTTTTAGATCAGAAAGCACTTAGCCAGCTTCAATTAAAAAAAAAAAAAAAATCCTTTTTGATTTCTGGTTTGACAGATACAGTTTCAGTTTTGCTTTTAATTTACAAGATTAATGTGAAGCCTTGTGTGGTGCTGCTATGAGATCAGTGTAATTTCACTCTTAGTATCTTTGTAAACTCTGCTCAGGCTCAATTCACTCTCTGGTGTGAACCCAGAGCATGGGGAGCAGCTAGCTTTCTCCTCTTGCTGTTCAGCCCTAGTTCTATCCACGAGCTTAAAATCAGACCCCACTTTTAGACTCTAATCCAGCCTTTTGCAAATTATTTGGAAATGTTCTGGTGCTGTTTCTGAGAAGTATATGCATCCAGTTGTGTCCCTTGTTTTGTGGCAACAAGGTAAGTCTCTGTTTTTCTTGTCTTCAAGCTATGCAAAAGGAATGGAAACTGATAGATCCCTTGAAGGACAAAGTTCACAAGAAGTGTAGAAGCCACCAGAGCTTCAGAGGAAGTCCTCAGCTAATTTAACCTGAGTTTAAGTAGTACTTTGTCAGCTTCCTCCTCTGCCAGGATCACTACTGCTTGAGTAGCAATAAATCCGTGCACTAATCACTGCTGTTTATCGCTCGTGAGGCTCCCGTCTTGAATCTCCGAGCAGAAGGAGTTAAAATAAGGGAGGTTTTATTACAGGAGTTTATCTTGGTGAATCAGAGAAAATGATTTTATGCTTAAAAGAGTTGACAGAATTGAATGAAGGCAAAATAGCTGAAGGGAGTGGTATCAGTTGGCTTTTGTCCCATAGCTAGGTGCAGGTATTTCAAAACAAAGCCTCAGTTTACAAAGTTTACAAAGGAACCAAGGGAGGAATTGCTTAAGGATATTATAGATTCAGAATTGCAACAGAGTCACGAACAGCAATAGCAACGGCCAGGTAGGCACCTATGGGATGCAGAGAAAGGCAATGTTTTGGGGAATTAGCAATATGCCCAGTTATCTGGGCAAAATTATAACAGCTGACATAATTTTCTCAAGCAGAGAATTTGGAGTTTGGATGACTAACAAAACCCACATAAACTCTATCAACTTGTTTTCACAATATTTGTTCAGATGGTGAACACGCATTTCTGTGTTGGCATACTGACTCGGCATAACACTGCCTAACCATTTTGGGGCCTTGAGATCCACTGGATTACTGAAGACTTCAAAGGAAGGGCTACAGATTCTGCTAAGGGATTTTTTTTAAAAGTCAAAAGAGTCATTGCAGCATGCGTACAGGTATTTCAATGAGCATTAAACTAATTAATTGGCTAATTAATTAGTTTCAGTGCAGATTTTGATAGCAGCGTAGATGTGGCTGGTTTTCATAGTGGATACATCTGTTAGCGTTTTATCACAGATGGGGAATGCACTTGTGAAACGAATCTCCTGTTTGTCTCCACGGATTTGGGCTTTCTTTCACATTGTAGAGCAGTGTTGGAGCTCCTGAACTGGACTTTAAGATGAAACGAGGCTGGAAGATGCACCCTAGGAACATGCCTAACGCGCACTAGCTGCAAATAGACTTTCAGTCTGTGGGAGCAGGGTGAAGTTGGACTGACATAGAACCCTGGACATGCGTAGAGCAGACATCTTTTGCTGTACGGATCTACTCCTGGTCTCCTTGCTAATGTAGACATATCAGCGTGCATCAAGTTTTGCGTTGCAATAACTTTGGGGATATTTGCGCTCCTTCAGCAAGCTTAAAGCTTGATATGCCTTCAAGAGCTGAAGCCGTGAATGGACTTACAGCATTGATGTATCTGGAGAGGAATTTCTATCTGGAGAGGAATTTCTATCCAGAGAGGACTCGATAGGTTGGCAGCAAAGGTCCTCAACATCAGGTAGATGGTAACAATTACTGAGATCCTTTTTTAATTTGGTCTTAATTAGTCCTGGTCTGTCATTCGTGGTGGTAAGAGACTGTTACTATTACTCCATGGTGATACTTCTGGGAATGATACTACATGGTGAAAACTTCTGGGAAGTTCAGTTGCCTTACAATATGTGCAGTTTAACCGAAGATTCAGAGACCTAATTTATGGATCGGTGTTGGTTCTTCCAACAGAAAGTTAAGGCAGCTGACTTCCAAAAAAAGCAACCTTTTGTCAGAGACGTTTGGAAATGTATGTAATCTGCAGAAACACAGCCTGCTAGCTGTATCCCATCCTCCATACAAGATCTGCCCCAGTGCCTTCAGATGCCTTGAAGATAATGCCAAAGTTGCCACGTACATCTGCTGAAAAACAAGCCCGAGGCTGATAGCTGAGTTACTCTGTTCCCAGGGGCAAGGAGAATTGAGGAGACCATCACTGACTCTTGTGCTCTAGAAATGCTGCTCATTAACTTCTCTGACTCATTCTTGCATGTAGAAAAAGACTCAGTGAATTGAATTAGTATAATTTTGCCACACTCCGCCGTTTTGTAAGTTTGTTTGTCTCCTCGTGTTCCCTGTAGGTTACACAGGTCTTCAGCTCTACTGATAATGTGAGCTAATTTGGTAAATTAATTAATGTTTGCACAGTGCTTTGCAGGTGTAAAGACCAGGATGATGGTAACGATATTTGATAGTGGAGGGCAATGCCAGCCTGAGCGTAAAGACAGCTTGGATTCTTGAAATGTTTTTAAATGCTGATAATGGCTCAACTGGAAATTTGAGCTATATGTCATTTGTGTGCAGTCTCAAGGTTCTTGCCAGTTACCACAGACCCTGTAACTATGCGAGCATCACGTTGACCTATTACAAACTTGCCAGCACTTGCAAAACCATCCAGCTTTTCTTTTCTAACTGAAAACTTGAACGCATGAAGTGTTTATCACAGCTGTGATGTGCAATAGTGTGGTACATCTTGGAATTTGCTTTTATTGGGGGAAAGAAAAAAATAAGATTGTGACGCTCTTATTGTGACTTGTCAAGGATCTGTTCTTTTTACAGTGGTCAGGAGTTACTTTTGATGTTATATAGTGGTGTGAAAATTTGATGTGGTCTACTGTATATTGAAGAGCCCTTACGCATGTGCTTCGTATTTCATTAGTAGATTCGTTTTGTCAGTACTGTCCTTATTTTCCCCCCAAAAGGTAACACTGCTGTTAGGAGCTATAACCAAGTGCATTCGTGTTACACGTATGCACGTTCTAAAGCTGAAATCATGGGTTATATATACTTTTAGCCCGCCTCATATAAATATTTGAGTGTAATATTGAGATACTTGAGTGTAGCACACGAGTGTTTCTAATTCATAGTCTTATTTATATTCAACTAAAAGAAGTTGCAAATGAGATTATTTACTGTGCCCTCTTGGATCTTCTTGTGTGGCAAATATAAATCCTATATTAAAAAATAATTTAAAAATATAGAAAAATTCCAGCCATTTTGTTTAAATGCAAAATTAACAGAGCTAAGCAAATTTGTAACATCTGTTTTCCAGTTAGGTCAGTCTTTCCCAAACACTATTGGGTAAGTTTTCATTACTTCTTCTTACAAAGGGATTTAAAGGCTTATTTCTGGTTCTCTTGACAGTGGCTCTGGGTCAAATAGGGAATTTCTTGGCCTACACTGCAGTCCCAACTGTGCTAGTGACGCCCTTGGGAGCTCTTGGCGTTCCATTTGGGTAAGAGTTTGCTTTTCTTGTTCTTATCTGAATGTTGTTACTACTTAACAAAATGTCAGAGAGACTCAGTGATCACCGGAGGTCCACTGAGAAGATGTCAGGCTTATGAGTGTTAATGATGTGTTATAATGTCAGCTATTCCTGTTCTCCCCAGCAAAGTGGCGGTGGGGGAAGGCAATGGTGAAGAAAAGGCTTCTGAGTACCTTCTGCTTTAACTATCACTATGACCTGGAACAGATACACTTTTTTTTTTTTTTTTTTCCTTTCACTGTGGTTGATCTGGACTATTCTACTTACTCTCTTATTCACAGTTCCCTTAGTATGTAGATCTGTCATTTTGTCTCACAGTCTTTCTCTCCCCTGCTATGCAAACCCACGTGTGTTTATTGAGGCTGATTTTCATTTGACTGGATTTGGCCCCGTTTCCTGAAGTGGGAGTCCCTTGCATATGCACGCCCACAGCTTCTTGAATGTTGTGCTCATGTGAAGGGAGGGAACAAAAAAGGCAGTGAGTGTTCCTAAAAGGAGTTTAATATGCAAGTAAAATGTTTTGTGAATAGCTAAACTACAGTTGTGAACCTACTGCAGTGAAAAAGTACAGTTCTTTAAAAACAAAGCTGTGCGTTGCCTGGAGATTTTTCTGTTGCCTACTGTTGGCTGCTGAATTATGTCTCTGACTGCCCTGGTCATCTACTTCAGAGTGCAGATTGCTTTGTATGGGCTTCACAGCTGTCTTAGTTTTATACGCTACGAAGCACAGCAATGATGGTGCTCTACTTAACACCTATTATTTTATCCTAGGCCACATAATTTTGTGTATTTCGGTCAGCTACGTGTCTGAGCTGAGCCCTGTGATCTTTGTAACCAAGGACCACTTATATCTCATGACTGCGTAGCACCTATAAAATGCGGCTTCATGACAGCCAAATTGTTAACGGGTAGATATCTGCCTCAGGTGCCAGATGCCTGGTTTGGGGTTTGGGTTTTTTTGGAGGTGGTGGTGTTGGTTTTGGGGATGTTGTGGTTGGGGTTTTTGTTGGTTTTTTTGTTTGGATTTTTTTTCCTGAGATGAAACATCAAGAATTGACTAAGACTGAGACTGGATGAATCTTTCCTAAGATAAGTCAGAAATGCATTTTGAGGATCCAACAACATTTGATACTGTTCCTTAAAAGGGAAATGCATGTGGGACATCACTGTTGGAGCATTATTAACAGATGTAGTCAAACTTTCAATTTTCTTTCTCTTTGTGAAAGGTCCATTTTAGCTTCTTATTTACTGAAAGAAAAACTGAACATTCTTGGCAAGCTGGGATGTTTGCTGAGCTGCGCTGGGTCTGTTGTTCTCATCATCCATTCTCCAAAGTCCGAGAGTGTAACAACTCAGGCTGAGCTTGAAGAGAAGCTTACAAATCCAGGTACTTTGTTCTTTTATTAACTCATAATGATTTTGTGAGAGTGATCAAGAGCACGCAGGAGGAAGAGGCTTACCGCTTCCATCAGGTAGGAAAACTGACTTCTGAAGAAACCATGATGTGACAGAGGCAAATCAGTACAGCTTTTTGTGGGAAAACTGTGCCTTGCTGTACTTGGAACTGTCAGATTTATTGATACATGTTGCAGAAAGGAAAATGTGGATACTTTTGAAAATGTTATCCTGCACAGCAAGCTCAGAACAATGGCCATCTGCACTTTTCTAAAATTATGAAAAAGTTTATCTTGCTACTTAGAGATGAAAGGATTCTAGGATCTCAATTTAAGTTGTTTTATACAAAACAAAAAATACTGATTGTCTTTTGTTCTTTAACTCTGCATTTGTTTTTTTATTAAAAGTTTATATGAGATACCAGTTATGTTCCAAGCAGATTTCTTTGCACAATAAAGGTGTGTAGAAATACGCTGTTGAGACATATGCTGAAGTGCCTGTTCTTTCTCACAGAGAATGTAAAGCCCGTCTAGCTCCTGGAGGGGAGAGACTAGTGCTAATACATGCCAGACCCACTTTGATTTTTCTTGCACAAGAGCTAAACTGCCAACTATTGTTATTTCCTTCAATTGCTTTAGGTGGGAGAAACTCAAACCTAATAACATCAGCTATCCAAAAAATGTGCAAACAAAGAAAAGAAAACAAATACCCTGGTCTAAATTTACCATTTCAATCTGACCAAAAGGAATTGGAAATATATTCCTTTAAAACTGTAAAGCATGAAATGTTTTTCATCAGTCTAATCTGTGTACTGATGCTATAATATAAATGATAGGGCCTCCCAGTTCTTCCAACTCTCCCTACTCACCTTAATGGGATCTAACTTCATGTTTAAGCTCTTTCCTAGATCCACGCACCATGCTTTATTGAACTGGTTATTAATGAGGTGTTATCACTGCTGTCACAGGGGGCTTTAAGGAGCATAATCCTGATGGAAGAGAGAATGAAAAAAAAAAAGCCATCTTAAATCCAGTTCAAATGTGCAACAGTGTGTATTTTGCTACATGGTAATTTGTTTTACCCAAAGAACATGACATCATCAGTTGCAGGTGCCCACAACATCTCTAAAAGCTCAGTGATACGGATCTATATTCAATAGCAAATCTTAATCCTGGTGTATACCTGAAGTTAACTGGTATGACATGATTTGCCTGCCAAAATCTTTAGAAGACCAAAAGTTCTCACCTTGCTATTATCTTGTTTTCTTTTTGTTTTCCAGTTTTCGTGGGTTATCTCTGCATAGTGCTGCTAATGCTTCTCCTGCTTATCTTCTGGATAGCTCCAGCTCATGGACCTACTAATATCATGGTTTACATCAGTATTTGCTCTCTGTTGGGCAGTTTCACTGTTCCCAGCACAAAAGGCATTGGGCTGGCTGCTCAAGATATCTTTCACAATAACCCCTCGAGTCAAAGGGCTCTGTACCTCTGCCTGGTACTTCTGGCAGTATTAGGATGTAGCATTATCATTCAGTTCAGATACATCAATAAGGCACTGGAATGTTTCGACTCCTCTGTGTTTGGTGCCATCTACTACGTTGTGTTTACCACCCTGGTCCTGCTGGCTTCAGCCATCCTTTTCAGGGAATGGAGTAATGTAGGAGTGGTAGATTTCTTGGGAATGGCTTGTGGATTCACCACAGTATCTATTGGAATTGTTCTTATACAAGTCTTCAAGGAATTCAACTTCAATATCGGGGATTTAAATAAACCTAACATGAAGACAGATTAAAATATTTTTTGAGGGGAAACTGGATGGCTCAGGGAAGGATGCAGCGCCTTTCATTTCCAGGTCACTGATTCAAATATGATTCAGGTTGGTAGTTACCCTCTGACGATTTGGTGGCCTACGTGAAATGAATTGGAGGCCTCCATCCAGTTTCAAAGGAACAGTTATCCATCTACCCCAGTCAACACAATAAATGACCTTAATTGGAACCACTGATTGAGTCAGCATAGAGACCGATGTATTTTCTTACTGTAAAAGGTAATCCATCAGAAAAGATCTGGAGATATTCTGACAGACCTGTGTATGAAAGCTTGTATTGTGGCTTCTGAGGTACCGTTTCTGTGGGCAGAGAACATCAGTTTCTAATGCACTCAATCTGACACCATTCATGAGTGATGTACACCTTAAAATATGGGGGGAGAAAAGTGAGTGGAACAATTTGTTAATCTCAATATAGCAATGTGTTCACCGTCAAGGCTGTGAATTCTGAGACAAATGTTGGTTGAACCATGGACTGCAGATTTGTCCTTTTTAGTGACTGTCTCGGCAACTTGGTCTGCCATGCGGTGAAGACACTGGGGAGTTTTAAATTGAATTCTTTATACAGAGCAGTGGACCCTTAAAAATCTTTCACTAATTACTCATCAGCTGATGGTAGTGTCCAGGTGTGCATTTTTCTTTGTAACTTATGTGCATTAAGACATACCGCATTCATCTGAAAGTTTTTAATTGAGAGCAGACAGAAAGACTGTGAAGGATGTGGAAATGATGCACAGACTCATTGCCTATATGGTGGCTTATTTGTAAGCAGCTCAGAACTATTTCAGTGCCTTTGTAATCCAAAAATACTGCATAAATGTGAATGTATTTGTTTCAGGTGGCCTACACTGGTTTAATAATTCAATTTCACTGTCTATAATACTGGACTGTATTCAAATTCTAAACACATAAAGCATCCAGAAGGAGCCACACGTTTTTGGAAGAATTCACAAACCTGAACTGAAACCCTTAGATGCCTTGACAGCTTCTGAAAAACATAGTCCTAATGGGAAGAGGTAATCTACGGGAGGACTGTTTAAAGCAGTCCAGCATACCTTTACTTTAGTTAAGTGACTAAATACAGGAAACCATTTTGTGAAGTAGCTAATAAGGAGGGACCACAAAAAACTTGAGAGGGAAGAGCATGAGATTTCTCATAGCTCAAAAAAAGATGGTCTGATCCTTTTGTAACATGGGAGGAGGAGGTTACAGACTGAAAAAGCATAGGTATTCAGAGAGCTGAGTTTCAGATAACCAACAGGGATATACATCCAGATCCAGTAATTTACAGACCTGTGTGAACAGTTCAGCCATAATATTTTGACAAGTAGGACAGATAGCTTAAGCTATGATTGGAATGATTCTGAACTGTTCAGTTTAAACCATTTAGAGAGTATTGATATGTCAAAGAAAGAAATAGTTAATTTTCATGTTCTACTTGTATTTGGTAGTTAAAACATCACGAGTCAAAAACTTGTAAGGAAAGCTGGAAAAGTAATGAATGTTTGTTTCCATTTCAGTACAAAAATGGAAGGGTGCAGTGGAACTCAACATCTCTAGTTCAGAACATCTCTTGAAACAAACAAAAAACCCCAACGTGATTACAAGCCAGTACTTGAAAAAGTTCATGACACTTTATCAAGAAATCATGAATGTAGCTTTGTGGCTGGCTGACAGGAATGTGGATGTTGATTAATGGGGAGTAATACTGTCCACTCTCATGATGTTTTTTGTTGACCTGAATTAATGTTACCTTAAAACTCAGCCTCCATTTTCATTTAAAAGGTGTGTTATAAGCCCTTCTGATGGCAGCAATAATCTTGAACAGTGAATTCTAAAGATTTAGTATTCTGAAGAGACGGTTCTGAGGGAGTAAGAGCCCCACTATATCGTCTGGAAGCTTGTTTTATAACTCCAGACTGGGGGGGAATGACTCTGAGTTGGCAGAAACGTAGGTTGTTAGAGGCCAGCAGGGAAACTGGGTATCTTGGTGAAATAAAATAGCGCTAGCAGAGAAGAGGCCATCTTCATGGATTTTCAAATATTGTGTATCGTTTCTAGAAAGTTGTAGAATGTAGATGAGGGGAATTGGACTATGAAAGCTGGTTAAAACTAACCTCTGTCCATTATTGATTGGAAGATGGTATCTTGGTTCTCAGCAGACAGTTATGTTTTGACATATTAATTCCCTTTTTTCTGATTGAAACTGGAATTGTACATAGGTTATGAGATCTATAGTGACCTACTTTTTAAAACAATTTAGCTGTTTTCTGAAGCAGTCAAGCTGTCTCTTCAAAATTCAAATTCAGAGTTCATGAGTTGCATGTTGGTTTTGTACTAGCCTTTAATCTCTGAAGACTTCTGTGAAAATCTTTAGGTCAGAATGGAAATGATTGTGGTCCCATCTTAGTCCTCCTTTGGCCATATTTTTTTGTCTTGTTTTGTTTTAAAATTCATTCCTATTTTTTTTAGAAAGTGCCTATCCTAGTAGGTTAGATGCGTATGCAAATTATTAGTGAATATTAGGTCCAAAATAACTTGACTGCCCTGTCTAAACCTTGCCATTTTCTGCACCACACACACAAGTTTACTGGATAAGCACTCACTATGCAGAGTAAGAATAAAGTAGCAGCCGTGTTCTGTGGTCCTCTGACCATCCTTACAGCTGATAAATGTCTGCATAGGTTTCTTCTCTTCTCCCCAGCTGCTCCTCATCTGTGATGAGCTTTCTAGAAATGTCTAGTTAACCTTGCTGTTTAAAACAGAGATGTCAAAAGCCAGCACATAAGGTGAAAGAAATTCTCGTGGCCTTGCACATCATTTATATCTGCAGCCTTTTACATCATGAATGCTAAATAATGGAAACATTTATTTTTGCTACTTTGTTCAGTATGCAGCAGTGTTCTTTTGAGTTCTGCTGTACCTGGATCTGGTTCGGTTCTAATTTTAGAAATGTATTAGCATTTTCTGTTGTCACTGTTGGTATGATTTTTCTCCCTTCCATCCCACACCCTCCTCGTTCTAGGTGCCCTACCTTTTAGTCCCATTGCTTTTCTGATTTAAAAGGAGACATTGTTGAATTTTAGCCATTCCCTCTTTTTTTTCATCCCTTTGACAAGTAAGCACTTTGAATAAGACAGATATCCGAGTTCCATCATCTCAGGGAGCAAATGTGCATAGTTGTCTCCTGAGCTTTGGTGTCCCTCACAGGTCTGACCTTTTCACGTTCTCTTTGCGTTACGTCTATCGATAGCTACGAGCCAGATGACTTCACAGTTCCGATTCCAAAGTAGAAGTGGGAGAGGCTATACATACAAAAAGTGGACTCATTACAGTGGTGGGATGCATTTGAATTAAATTCAAATCCATGTGAAAGACATTTCCCTCCGTATGTCTGGCTCCTATTAATACTTGTCAAACATATTTACTTGGTACTCACTTGAAGGTAGCTCTTTGATCATTATCCCTTCAGTGTATGGAGGATTTACATGTATCAGTCACGATCTTTATTAGGTGTCAAACACAAAAATCCCTCAAATGTTCAGTAGGAGAATAGAAACCTTTTTGATACAACCAAAAAAAAATTTGTTACACCTTACTTACTTATGTAAAAAAGAAAAAATCTAAACAAGTTATCTGCTGTATTGACTTTCCAGGACTCTGTATGTGTAAATAGAGCCTATTTATCAGTGAGCTGCAACTAATATTAATAATAACCTGTCATATCACAGTTTGACAGGTGAGGCTTCCTATTAATAATCTCAGTTTATATAAACATACGTATTTTTCTGAAGTAACTAGCACTGAAAAATGAAAACACTGGATTTTATTTGTTGAAATACTAGAATCTGTGGTTTACTTTTCCTTTTTATTTAAAAAATAGGGGGGGTTGTAGTTGAAGGAAGATTTGGGGTTATTAAATATGGGGTGCTTAAAATGGGCCATTCTTTGCACATTATACCCCTCTCACCTTCTTGTTTCATAAATATAAACCATCAAGGATTCTACAGATCTTCCGCAGTTGTCTTGAGATAGTGCAACTGCTGAAATTTTACTGTTAAATCAAATGTTATCAAATGTTTATCTATTACCTGTTATCTTTTCTTTACAGAGATTAGTCTTTGTAATAACTCTTTGGTGCTACTGAATATGGGCGTAAGTGATGCAGAATTTTAGTGTGTACCATGTTAGGCACCAATGATGTCAACAGTTATTATTACTAGTGCCCAAGTGTTTCAGACAGTAGTGTTGAAATATTATGGATTAAGAAATCTTTTTTAAAAGCTGCAAATAATTTTTTCAATTGTTTTTTGTTGTGGTTCCCTCCCCACCCCTTACCCCCAGACAATTGCTCTACAGAGTGGAAAGTATTACACAAAAGGGGTATTTTTAAGTTAAATCCTTTTTCAACTGTGGAACGTTCTCCTTTTTCTTTTTCTTTTTTTTTTTTTAAACTTTTTTGTTTCCTGGAATGTAAAAAATAGTCCTAATGGGATATGGGGAAAAGGTGGACAGCAACAAATATACAGCTTCAATGTTATTGCAATATAGTTACTACAGATTACATAAAAATGGTTTATTTTATTAGCTTCCAAATAATGTACATATAGATTTGTTAATGGCTTACAAGTCAAGCTTACTCTCTTTGCTTTTTAAGAAATAGTTATAGGCATGTTGTATTTGCCTTGTGTAAATTATAAAAGGCTATTTATTAAGTTTTCTGATAACTAATCTATTTATTAACCTGTATTGTTTTAAAATAAATGATTTATTTCTAGCTCAACACTTGTTTTGTGACTCCTCCTCTTTATCACATGGGGGGGGAGGGAGGGGGAATCGGTTTCCCACACATCTAGATGCTGTGCAGCCTAATCTCAATTCCGAAGCCCAAATTCCATTACCCTTTAATAAAATAGCACCCTTGCTTTTACTGAGAGTAACAGATTCTTTCATGGGTACAGATCAGGGCTCAGTTGTCGTATAGTGGTGTCTACCATCAAGCTGGAGTTTTAATGTCTTTCTTGTACTGAAGTTTGCTAACAGGTAAAATGAACGCTTCTCTGGCAGAAATGTTTGTTGGGGCCTGAGTCACTTCAAATTGTGTCTTAAGGGTTATCGTGTGCTCTGTTCATGCGTTCCTGTACATTGGCTACTTGCTAGAGCTTTTATTTCAAGATCTGCTACTCCACATCGAGTGTGCATCGAGTGGTAACAGCTGTAAGGGAGTCTGTGTCGCCAGTCTAATTTACTGTCACAAGAGCTTCCTGCAGAAAGAATCACTTGGAAAATTACAGTGGCTGCCCATCTAATCCTTCACCTGAAATTCCTAGCTGCTCATATCAGGTACTGGCAAATACATGACTTTGACTTTCAGGCATGGGGTTTTTTTTGTTTTGGGTTTTTTTTTAATGGTGGGATTTATGATTAAGAACGGTTCCTGTCTTTGCGCTTGTGTTTTAAGGACTGCATCAGTATTGCTGCTGGCCAAAACTGAAAGTTATTTTTAAACAAGGAAATTAGCTCCTCTCCAATATAAAATGTTGTATGCAGTGGAAAAGATTGGCATGGATTCTTCACTGGGTATGTCATTGCAATTTTATTTTTAAAGGTGTTGATGATATTAATGCAACATACAAAGATAGACCAGAAAACTAGAGAGGCTTTCCTTTCTCATGCATCTCTGGAGTTAGGCCTTAAAGCAGCATTGTGGTAAAGGCAAGTGTGGCGGTTTAACCTGGCAGGCAGCCAAAACACAGCACTAGGAAGAAATTTAACTCTATCCCAGCTGAAACCAGGACAGCAAGTATGCCATTTACACCACCGTTATCCCTGAAAGTCTGGGACGTAACCAATCCTGAGCGTATGTATCTCACCCACACAGTTCATATGGGAAGTAAAGCAGCATTGTGGTAAAGGCAAGTGTGGCGGTTTAACCTGGCAGGCAGCCAAAACACAGCACTAGGAAGAAATTTAACTCTATCCCAGCTGAAACCAGGACAGCAAGTATGCCATTTACACCACCGTTATCCCTGAAAGTCTGGGACGTAACCAATCCTGAGCGTATGTATCTCACCCACACAGTTCATATGGGAAGAGCGAAAAAAAAAAAAGTCCCATTGATTTTTCTAGGGCTTCTTCGAAGAGCTTAAGTCTTAAGCAGAGTCCCTTAAGTCCCTTGTATGTGATAGTGCAACTGTTGTACGAGTAGACTCACAGACATGGCTTCTTGTTCTGCTCAGCTGTCTTCGTTAAATGCAGCAGGGGCTTGGCCACCAGAGACCCTGTTACAGGACTCTGCCTGATTCTGCGCTCAATTTTCTGCCAGGTGCAGACCTCACTGAATTCACCACCCTGGTGGGATGCTCTAAATCTCTACCAGCTGGCACCGTTCTGCCCAGGGGCCGTGTACCAGAGAGCAGCTCTGGGCAGCTGGTGCGTGGCGGCTTCCATCGCAACCCCTTCACTGCGTGTACGCAGTTGGAAATTCCTGCATGAGGGTCAGTCGGTGTGCAACACAAGCTAGACTACCTGCTGACCCAGTAATGTTTCCCGAGGTGGTGTGGGTGGCGTTTTTGCTCTTTGTCCCTTTTAAATCTTATGATTTGTTCATACACGTAGTAGATACTGTGCCCTGAAAAATCCTGTCCACAGCCTTGCACAAGTACCTACACTAGCTGACCTCTCTTGTGCAATCCATTGAGCACAAAGACGGATTGCGCTGCTGAGTTACCCGACAAGAATGGGTTAGGTTAGGCAGGTCACCACCGCTCTGATATTTGGAGTTCTTTCCTGATACTCTGCAAACATGCCTGAAGTACCGTGCTGTTGTAAATGATTCAGAGATGCTTCGAGCACAACCCCTGGCTTTGAAGTAAAGATTCCATGATTTGCGCCAAATTGAGAGCACTTACAAAAATTCTTATTTTGTGTGAACAGATGACAGTATGTTAAGTGGAACGGGCAGTTGAAGAAACATGAGGAAGACGATGAACCGATAATGACTGAAGTCCCACAAAGAGTCTGTAATGCTTAAAGGAGTCCAGTTAATATTTGCAGGTGTTTGTTCTCTTCAGTATTGTTTTAGGTTGGTTGAGAGGTGGTTTTCAAGACAGGATAGTAGAAGTAGAGGAGAGTGGAAGGAGAAGACTAAATTCACTGGCTTCAGGCACCGTTACTGTTTAACTCAGAAATATGTATGTGTATGTGTTTCCAAAATTTGGCATGATCACAGGCACATTAATTTCTTTAGCTCCTTTAAACTGCCTTGGATATTGGTACTTACATGGTCCATTTACTGTTTTAGGTGGTACAGTTGCTAATTTTTTTTAATCCATTTGAGGAATCCTTTTCACTAGCTGTTGAAGTTTTTCAAAGATTTCATGGTTTTGGTATCTTGTAAAACACCGAAAAGCCAGCCTCCTACTGTGTAATTACATAGGTAACAACCGCATATGATTTTTATATATAAAAAATATATTTTTTTATATATATACACACACATAAAAAACTACTTCACAAGTGCAAAGTTCATGTCATGAATACTAGGCTAGTTTTAAATTGGGGAATGAAATGTTGCCTTAGGGCATAAAATAGGCCTAAAATTTATCCATTTGCTTTGAGTGGCGTAGAAATTTTA
>NW_009205478.1:0-570 GCF_000690835.1 Fulmarus glacialis
GAGCTTTTTCATCTTATTTCCTGCCCCCCTGTCCTGTTGTGGAGGGAGAGTGAAAAAGTGGCTGGCTGGGGGTAGGGCAGCCGGCCAAGCTGAGCCCACCAGAGAGGGACTGCCTTGACAGTGGTCTACCCAGGTGTCAGGAGTGTGACAGTGCTCTGCAGAGCTGGTTTATTTTCTTGACCCTAACTGCATAGCCTTGGAGCTGCTTAAAGGGTTATTCTGTTGTGGGAGTAACATGGCCTGACGTGTCTGTTCCAATGCACTGGTCTGACTCAGCAATAGAGGAATTCATTTACCCATGAACAAGACACCATTCTTTGGCCATCTTTTTTTTAATCTGTTGAGTAAAGCTGGAAGAGCTTTTCTACCCGTGCAAAACTCTCCAAGTTGGAACACCAGCCCCTACCCTAAAATTTTCTCTCATTTTCTTTTATCTGACTGCAGATGCGCTTTCATTGCAGAAAACCTGAGGCAAACGATCCCCATTGCTTGTGATAGGTGGGTTATCTAGCTCAATGACATGGATGATGCTGTACCCTCTCAGGAATATTTAGGCCTCTTCAAAAGCGT
>NW_009205478.1:593-27586 GCF_000690835.1 Fulmarus glacialis
ACCTAGTCATCAGTGAAATTATTGCCTGGCTCATCTCCTTTTATGATCCCACTACAGCAGGATTTGTAGATGCTGAAACTGCTTAACCAATATTGGGCTTTTTTCCCAAAAAAATCTACTTTCTTATGGATTTTACCTATTTTATCACTGTAACATCTCTATTCATTGCTGAAACAAAACTTAAGGAAAGATTTCATTGCCACTGCTGGTGGATAGATTTATTGCCTGGCTCATCTCCTTTTATGATCCCACTACAGCAGGATTTGTAGATGCTGAAACTGCTTAACCAATATTGGGCTTTTTTCCCAAAAAAATCTACTTTCTTATGGATTTTACCTATTTTATCACTGTAACATCTCTATTCATTGCTGAAACAAAACTTAAGGAAAGATTTCATTGCCACTGCTGGTGGATAGATATGGTAATCAAATAAACAATTTTTTTGAGCATAACTTACCTGTGGCAACCCGTACCCTTGCCATATGAGCACAGTGGGAGAAACTCTCCCCAGGGCAGAGAGACAGCACCATGTCAGGCCTGTCGGCAGTGCTGAAGTGAGGATGGAGAACCACTACTGGACTTCTGCAGAATGAATAGGTATTTTGTTTTCAGGGCAGCAAAGATATTCTTGTGTTCACAGGTCATGTGTGCAAACTGGTCCTACCACACACTCTGTGACAAACTTGCTTAGTGACCTTGGGTAAATTTCTTAAAGCAGTATTTCTAAAAGAGTATAGATATTTCATAATGCACATAGACGCTAACTTTAATCTCAGAAATAACATTTCCTCTTCATCTGCCTTTTTAGGCTTCTAAATGGCTTTTAAAATCTGATCTTAATGTTTTGTGCCTCTATTCACCATCTGTTAAATGATGATGAACACTTTTCTGCCATCTTTTTTGGCTGATAAGGCTGTAAGCAAGTAAACTCATCTGTTTGGTATTCAAGGTTGAACTGAGACAAGTGGATAAATTCTGCATGACACAAACTGATGCTGATCTTCTCCCTTTACCTGTCTTCACCTTAAATTACATTAGTGTTTTTCAGAAACCTGTCTTTTACTGTATCTTTGTTCAGTGACAGTTCAGCAGTCTGAATTGGGGCCTCAGGAAACTGTAAATTAATAACAGAATTACTGTGATTGAATTAATTCACGAGTAGCCTGTGGGCAGGGATGGGAAATTCTACAATTGCTTAATGCCAGGCAATAATCAATAATAATAGTAATAGCAACTAAATATATTCCAGGTCGACAGATTCGAGCAGAGTAAGTGGCATGGGTGGATTCCTTAATTTGCAGTGCTTGGACTGGGTCTTTCAGCAGACCCAGTGCTCCAGGGCACAGGATTTTCATTTGCTTAAGGAGACATAAAAGGAAATTTTTCCTTCTTGTGAGAATGTTTGATATAGAATTCTCTCACATAGATAGAATTGGAGTGTCATTATGTGATTTAAAAGAAAAAAGAAAATATTCTTAGCTGAAATAGTACAAAGAGCAGGATGGCATACACCTCAACCCAGTACCGCGGCTGGGTAAGGGTCTTAAGATAAGTTTAAAATACATTTGCATCCACGTTACGATCCTCATACAAAAGTTTACTGGAAATGACAACTAACCGCTCTGCCTTTTACTCACATTTTGCACAGGTCAGAACAACACCTGACAAGGCAATGACAACTTGTGTGCAATGCAACAGAGAATCAGGCTGATGGTATCAAAATATTTTAGCAGGCCACTCTCTAGTGTGTCTGAATTGTGAGCAGAGCATGACTGGAGACAGGAAAGAATCAAAGAGCATTTCTGCACTTTGCAATACAGAGAGATGAAAAGATCCCCAAGGAACTGCCCCAGACACTAGCTCCTACAGCAAATGCATTTTAGCTGCACGTTGGCTGGTTAACAAGGTTAAGAAGCAGACCTAATATTGTATTAAGCCCAGGGCCTGGATAATGCTTCCAGAAACTGAGATTTTTGTGATACAATACACATCCTTTTATGCAGTGCCACATCAAGTAGCATGGAGATATCAAAAGATGGCATTTTACACTTCGTAATGGATGGACCAAGAGGCTAGGTAAGCTATGAGTCAAGCAGGAAATGTCTATCCTGTGGACAGTGTTGAGGATTGTCTGGTTTTTAATTTGAACTTCTTTGGAATAGATGCCACCATTTTTGACAATTCCTGAAGAAGTCTGCTTTAGCAAGAATTGTCAGCTTAATCTTTAGGTTGCTGACTTCAAGGGGCAGCCAGAGAGAAATCATCTGTGATTTTCTTAATGGAAAATAGAAAATTAGGATCATATTTTTAAAGCCTGCTACTGCTAGGAAAGCTCCTCTGACAGGTTCTACCTTCCACTAATTTCTCAATTCCCTAAGACTTCAGAGAAGTCATAAGAATAATGTCACTTGTTCACTAAGACAGAAGTGACCATTCTAAAAATAAGCAAAAATTTGACTTTAATGAAATCAGAATGGCAGAGGCATGTGAACAGATTTTCTCCTTATTTTTTAATCACATTGACTGCCTGTTTTAAAAGAAACCTGCCACTGATAAGCCCCACAAAAGAAAACAGGAGGAGAAATATATAATAAATGCTTTCAATATTCGTAAGTAGCTTTATTCTCATTCAGTTCAATTTTGCCTTGAAGTTGCTAGTGGTACATATTAGAACTGTAGGGGAAAGTGTACAGCATTTTGTGAACATCATGGAAAACCTCAGTAAAAAGGTGCTAAAACTTCAAAATTTTTGAGCAGCATAAGCCAATCTGCATGACCAGCCCTAATTTGTAAATTGTATCTTTTATTGTACTATATATTGTAAATTCTTCCTGTTTTGAGTCACAAAGCCCCTGAAGCTACTAGCAGTACTTCCATGAGTTCTTCCATATCTTGGGGGGGCAGGCTGAGCAATTTAGGATTCCTAACCCTGGCTTTGCTCATATGCATAATTCACCTTCAGTTTACACACTGTATGGAGAAAAAAACAACTTGCCCATCTGACAGATTTAACAACTAAAATGACGGCCTACTTATTCATGTGATGTAAGTGTTTACTTTCAAGAGAGGAAAATCTACGCATCACAATAATTATCCTATCTGAGCAATGAAGCTTGAAAACATTCACTGCCAATTTTTCAGTTAAAGCTGCTAACTTTATTGACTTGATAGCATTAACAGGGCCATAAAACTGAAGAAAAGACCAAGAAACTGAGCTACAAGTGTAATTAAGGCAATGTTGCTGTTGTAAGATCCAAATATACTTTTATAGCTTGAAAATGAACTTTTATTTCACTTCTAAGTCAGAGTTTGTAAGCACCAGTGTGAGTCCCCGAGTATCTCTCTCACAACAAGAAAAGCAGCTTAGGAGCTTGGAGAGCAATTTCCCAAAGAGTTATAAATCTAAGAGAAAAGAATGGCTATTTCTTAGCAGGTTTGGGGTTTTTTTTTGGGGGGTGCAGAGGGGATGTTGATGTGTATCTTAAAAATGAGCAGTGGAAAATCACTGATGAGGACAGAAATCCACAGAAGAACTATTTTTTAAGAAGGCAACATGGTAATTTGTCTTGGGTTCTTTATCTGACATTTTTAAAGTACAGTAACTGCATTTGTTGTCCATTATTTCTATTTTCTTTGTATCAAAGCTAGCAAACTTGAAATTTTAGATTGGAAAGGTTACATAAATAAATGTGTATAGTTGCATAGCAAACTCCCATTTTTTATTATTTTTTTTCAATCTGAAAACCATGCTAACTAAAGATTCAACTGTCTATGTTTTCCTCTTCTTTTTAACCTCTTTCTTATTCTAAATGATTTCCATGTTAAGTATACAAGCATTTCCTACAGGTATTTGATAACTTCCCTCAAAGTTATCAATAACTTAATAACACTGTTCAGTAGTGAGTTAGGGGATCTTGACTGGACTCTTAGAAGAAGAAAGTTTCTGAAAGTCTTCCAAAACCACTGAAAAGTGAAACTTTAGGCTTTCATTAAAAGCTTTGCAAAAACAAGATTTTTTGTTTGTTTATTTTTTATTACTTATTATGAACTGAACAAGCATGGTTCTCTGCTGCTTTGGGGCACTCAGTGAGCTGGCTTGCATAACTCAAATACTTGGGAAGCCACAAATAATCCAAGTCCATGCTCAGTCTGCAGAAAATAGTAGAGGAAAAGACATCATTCCAGAGTGTTCCAATACCATATGGCAAATAGCATTTTCTGCCGGTGTACAGCGCATTTTAACTCCAAGGAATTTGCAATTATATTCAACTAATTAACTCCATTTATTTTTTTACCAGGCTGTCCTTTCTGTTAAAAGGAAAGCAAATTCAATCTCCACCCACTGTGATTATCATTTTTATTACAGGTGTAATTGTTGGGAGAGGAAAAGGGATTTTAAAGGCTACCTAATAAATATGCACACAACATATATCAAGTGAGGGGAAGGAGAAAGAATGCCAAACAAACTTTTGTTTAAAATCTCAGTTTCTGACAGATACAGATTGCCCAATTATCACCTGCATTTTCTTTTAGGGTCATCAGAGGGCTAAGTACATACTTTAAAAGATATAACGTCCTCGAAGAGCCAGAGTACGAATGTAGCTGTTAGCGACCCCCTTCCCATCCGCTGTTGTTGACAACGTCCAAGGTCAGCACTGTGTATGTAGTATATGTCAATGCCAACTGCTACTCAGGTGCTAGGATTTTTTCCTGTTGCACTTGCAAGAGACACTCCTCTTCCCCAAAAGCATCAGGGAGCAGCCGACCCTCCTGGCTCTCATGTTCTCCCTGTCAGAGTGATGCATCAGGTATTTCAGTTGTATTCATGGACCTAGTGTTGGCCTGATGTTGCCATTTCAAAATATGTTATTAAAAAATAATTTATGACTGGAATGAATCTTATTGTGGGATACTGTGTACCAGCTTCCCAGATTTCCTAGCATGAAGGGAAGAAAAGGTAATAAAGCAATGGGAGAAGGACCTCCACCAAGGCAGGGTGTAAGCATAGGCTTTATGGCCCACACAAGTCTCTATTTCCTAGATTTAAGTGAGGAAAACAGCCATGAAGTGGTTGTGTAGGACTGAATGCCAGGCATGTTGAGGACTGTGGAGTGCCACTGTGGTAGAGAAGGCAGAAAGCTTTCTGTCCCCTTGCCCATAGGAGTCGTCTGATAGCACATCTCTATTTTTCCCACTACACAGTTGGATGATTTCCTAATTGTCTACAGCGAGGTAAGGAATGGTCTGTCAATTCTGGGACTGTGACATCTGCTTTTGCAGAATAAATATAGAATCCTGAATGTTAGACTTCCCTGGCAAGCACAGAGGAAATAAGTTTTACAACATGTATGAGTTTATTCATTTTTGTTCTTTTATTCCTGTTCGTTATTGTTTCTCACGGACAAAATCCCCTGTGTCTCCTATTTTCAAAAACAATCAGTTTTGAGGGATGATGCTTCCAGTTTGGGCAGCCCTCCTAAATGGAGACTGCTAAGGTCAGAGATCTTCTGAACATCTCCCATCTCATCTCACCTAATTAAGGTACTCAGAAGTTAGACATTTGCTGATAAGATCGGTATCCCAGGTTGTCTTTATAATCAAGGCAGAGAAATAGGCAGCTCCGGAGGGCAATTAATCTATCTTATACTAGAAACTGGTTTTAGGAAGAAAGCAATCATTCTCTGAAATTGTCTACTTCTCTCCATTGACTATAAAGAAGAGTGACAAGCTCAGACATAGAAGTCTAACTATCAGAGTAAGTTAGGGTAATGGCCCTTATGTTAGGGGTCAGTAATGCTTATTCAGACTACTGGGACCTTTGTGCTCTTAATAAGGCTGCCTTAACAATGCCTATTTTCCCTTGATCTTTCTGGATTCCCTGGGAACCCGAGAGCATGTTATATAATACAGATAATTAAGGGACCAGAATGATTGAGCCAAACTGACGAGGTACTTGTACCTGTGGCTAGAACATGGAGGTTGCTGCAGCAGGATCTTGGGAACATGTCAGAAGGACTGAAGATTTCTAAAACCCAGGACTGAAGACTCCATGCATGTCTCCAAACAGAGATGTGTTCTCGCTCTCTGACCTGTCTAACCCAGGTGATACAACCCGTCAGTGTGACAGATGGTGGGATCAGTAAACAGCCCCCCTGAGAGGATCTGTGCTGGGATACAACACTTTTAGCTATACTGTTTCAAGGTCCAGGTCAGTGTTCCAACAAAGTGCTACATTGGCCCACGTGGACAAACTTACTTATCAGTTTGGGCAATGCGTTTATGCCAATTGTAAATGTGCTCAAGACTGAGCACGGTGAAGGCTGTGTGATGATAAACTGAAGAGCCTGCATTCCCAGCTTGCACAACTCTCAAATACCTGAGTCACCAAGGAAGAAAAAGGAAATCTACTGTCATGTGGTAAAACTGGAAATGTACAGTCTGATTTTCACACCGTCCAAATGCATTTGCATATGTATTAATACCAATTTTTGAGTGAATTATAAGAGTTCCTGTACTTCAGTCTAATCATAATCTCCCCTCTGCCATGAGCTGCAGAGTGCTTTGGGCAGCAGCCTGTCACATAGCCCTGCCAAGGAGAGAAGTGCTCTTTGGGGGATAATGATATCGTTTGGATAATGGACACTGGATGTGATTTGGTATGCTTACTTAGCATTCTGGATACTGAAAAAGGAGTCTGCACATAGCTCGCTTAAACTATTTAGCTGTCTTCATTTGACTCATTAAAGTCTCCACAGACTGGCCTAAATCATAATCCCATTATGGTCAGTGGCAAAACTCCCACTGACTTCCATGGATCTCTCTCTCTCCTTTTCAATTTCACTCTCCATCACTCTTTCTCAGTCTTATCCCAGTCAGCACTTCTGCACTTATGGAAACAGAGCTGAAAGCAGCAGGATCTTTTCCCCCTGTTTCACCACTTGATGGGATGCACAGATGGCTTTTCCTCTCGCTCCCTCCCTCTTTCCACAATCCCAGCAGAGTAGTAGGGGGAGGAGGAGGGCTGTATTCAGCCTGCCTATTACGACACTTAAGACAGACCAAGAGACAGTCATAGCAGTTAAGTCCAAAATGAGCAATTCAGATCTTGAGCGGCACTGGGACTGTCAAGCCCTAATTCCCTGTAGCATCACAGGAAAAAACCAGTCACAATCGTTAACTTAGGCATCTCTTGCTGGTGGTCTAAATATTGCCTCCACCTTGCTCGATGGGCAGTATGGGACGCCAGCCCTTAATAACCAGAGGTTTGAATTGCTCATTTCTCTTCTGAATTTAAACACTGTAATTGGAGTTTCATTTCATATAGCAGGCAGAATAGGCAGTCAGACCACAGCCCTAAATCACAGTCTGAGCTGTTCATTGCTCTCACGAGGTTATTAGATGCCATACCAGATGGCCTGAGGTACCAGAGGAGGTACTCCAACGATACCCTCAGGGCCTCTGATAAAACTGACCTCTCTTATACATTTCATGAGTCCCTCACATTAGAGTATGGAACCTCAGGACTGTCTCATACATATCTGCACACAATTTTTTTTTTTCAATGCAGTTTTGCTTTCAGTCAAATTGGGCAGACAACAATGTTCCCTCATGTGTTTCCGCCCTATGTGGACAAAATTTGCTTTCACTTAAATAAAACCAATAATTAAAAAATAATATTGAAACAGTGAATCTAATGTGTGGAAATGGTAAATAGTCTGGTTTCATCAAATGTGGAGCTAGCGGGGCTGAGAAGGAAAGAGAGAGGCCATCACCATGGCACATTCACCATATGCTACTGCTGGGTGTCTAAGCTGCCCCACTAAAATTAGGGCAGGGGGTTAACCATGACTGGATTTAGCAGGGTGACAGAAGCCATGACTTGGACAGTGTTGTTTGTATGTCTCTTAAGATATCTATTTCCTTATAGAGTTGTGCTGCCCTTCATGCCATAAACTTTGTATATATATAAAAGTTTGCTTTACTGGAAGTTAATTTAATAAAGGTGGCAGATAGGTGCTAATTCCTCTGTAAGGAGTGGGTGACTGCTGAATAATATGGAAGCCATTCCCCAGCTCCCCCAGTTTCAGTGTAGCTGTGATGACCCTTATATGCAAGGAATATTACATTGGAATATGATTCCTTCTTTGACTGCCTTGACACAATAGACTCTTCAGGCCAACCATTTTCAAACTGTTACCTGAGCTTTCTTAGGATGCAAACAACCTGAGTACAAGCCATCTCCAAAGAAGTTAGTAGTGTTCTCAGGTCCATAATATTCAAGAAGCAGAGACTTTAACAGAATGGAAGACACATCAAAACATGTGCAATGCTTTGCCTACTGTCACTTAAGTGCACTCCAACAAACATTTTTCGACATCTTTGAAAAATACCCATTTTCTTCTAATATTTCCTACGAACATTTTCTAGTAAATGAACAATATATAGGTTTTTTTAATTGTTAAGACTTTACCCTGCAGATGAAATTTCTCAAGGAACTGTTCAAACCTGCATAATGCAATGATGAGCACCATGTAAAAGATCAGAGGAATTAGGTAGCCAGAGAGACAGATACTGAGAAAAAGCTATGGCTCTGAGATAAACACGTGCATTTATTTGAAAGAAGCAGATATTACACAGAGAGCCAAATCCTGCTCACGTGAAAACACCTTTTTTACCATTGGGATGATTGACCTCAACCAAGTGAATTGGATTTGGTCTCAACAGTTTCATAGTTCCTCAAAGTGTTGAGCTGGAAGCTGACTGAAGCACACAATATTGTATATTCAGCAAATAATGATGACTAATTGGGGAATAGCTTTTGTATAGCTGATTCCTCAGGCAAATCACCAAGAAGCTTTATGTTGATTTTAAGTAACAGCTGCATGAAGGAATTATCAGTTTAAATAGAGGCTATTATTAACCTTAACTAGTAAGATCTTCAGCTCATCTGACTGTTTTGCTCAAAGCATGTTTGAGTATAGCCATATTCAGGCTGGCTCTGATCTAGTTTCATTGTTCTGGATCCTTCTCATCCAATATCCTGACTCTGACACTGGTCAGTGCAGAATGCTTGGAGGAAGGGGCAAATAACCTATCAAAAAGCAGATGTGAGCCAGTTTGTGGTACACACAGCTCTGGCATCATCAGTGTTCCTCCTCCTCTATGTGTGCACTGTTGAGAGTGCTGCTTCTCGTAGAATCATAGAATCATTAAGGTTGGAAAAGACCTCTAAGATCATCGAGTCCAACCGTCAACCCAACATCACCATGCCCACTAAACCATGTCCCTAAGCGCCTCATCTACACGTCTTTTAAATACTTCCAGGGTTGGTGACTCAACCACTTCCCTGGGCAGCCTGTTCCAAGGCCTGACCACTCTTTCAATAAAGAAATTTTTCCTAATGTCCAATCTAAGCCTCCCTTGGCGCAACTTGAGGCCATTTCCTCTCGTCCTACCACTTGTTACTTGGGAGAAGAGACCAACACCCACCTCGCTACAACCACCTTTCTAGTTGTAGAGAGCAATAAGGTCTCCCCTCAGCCCCCTCTTCTCCAGGCTAAACAGTCCCACTTCCCTCAGCCGCTCCTCAGAAGACTTGTGCTCCAGGCCCTTCACCAGCTTCGTTGCCCTTCGCTGGACACGCTCCAGCACCTCAATGTTCTTCTTGTAGTGAGGGGCCCAAAACTGAACACAGGATTCGAGGTGCGGCCTCACCAGGGCCGAGTACGGGTCCCACATGTACCGGAAGATCCTGATTTCTTAACAGAACCCTGTTTCAAAATCTGTAGGCGCATTCTTTTCTGTTGTTTGCTTGAGACCTGGGACAGTTGCAGAGGGTGGTAAGTTGGATCAGCGAGGACATGTTGCGTTCTGTTGACCTTTGCTACAAGGATGATAAGCAGCAGCAGAGAGGCAAGGTAGGTAACCCAGGGCAGCAACATATTAAACTGTATTAGTGTGATTTGCCAGAACACTTCTGTCCTTACCCTAAGACAAACATGAAATGACTCCACACAGCATTTTGAAACATTATTTTCTTTTTATTTACTAGAATAAATCCACAGAATGAGCCAAAACCAGTCAAACCAGTTAATTGCTATCAAATCTAACTTGTAGGCTCAGGTCAAGGTCATCTGGATTTTCCTTCTCCTGCCTTTCATAGCTTCTCTTCTGAAGTCCAGCTAGCCCACTACTACAACAGAAACTTGTGCATTTCTTCCCTTCTCACATCCAGAGAATCTTCCTTTTTAATCTAGGCTTTCACTGTGTCTTTGGGAGCCTCCCCTACTTTCTAAGCCTCCGGCTCAACAGCTAGCTTCATTATACTTGGGAATTTGCCATGCAGCATACCCTTGCCTCCTGCGGACATTTGGAACACGCTGGCTCTCCAGAGTTTTAAACAGCCACATTAACATGTATTAAAGATGCACATATCAAAGTACAGTCATTATGATTAATTACTCCAGATATCCCCTCAAGGCAATTAGATCAGGAGGACTACTGCACAAACATATTCAGGATGATTCCAATACCAGAGACAGGTCAGTCAGCTCCTTGCAATCCTGGCATGTATAAATGCCATAAATCAAGCAGGCACATGCTAGAAGCCTTTTCAACAAAGACAGAGCCACATAAAGGCACTTCATGTAGAATCACTTTTCATAGTAGCACCCAGAATTCTCCCATGACTTCTTAAGGTGTTAAACTCTTTCACTTTGTAGTTTATCTCAATTGTTAAAGTGAAGAATTATACCACAATTCCTTGGGCTGATTGTAACACTAAGATATCTTTCCTTTTGTGCAGAGCCCCAAAACATTATATATATTCTTAGAATGTAGAAGCCTTTGCTCCCAAGATTGAATAATTTTTGCTGTATATACAACCAAAAGCCCTCCAACAGTGCTGGCATAACAACGTATATGGCTTACCGAGAATCAAGTTTATGAACAAAAAAGGATTAGGCTGGCTGACTCCCCAGGATTATTAACGAAAATATGATCGCTTATCTTTAACTGGAAAGTAGCAGTGTATCCCACTATGGCCCTTTTCCAGCAGCAATAAACATTTTTCCTACTAGATTTGGAGTAGGCATATATTAAAATTTGAAATTCAAAAATATCATTAATTTTCCAGTTAATGTGTTCAACCTCTCCTACATGGAGAGTACTTAAATAAAATCAGTGGAATGAACTACTACTGTGCCTTGGTCAAAATCTCAGATGAATATCATTCACTGCTAATGTTCTTGCAGTAAAGATGGACTGCAATTATTAAGATCTCTAGTTAGAAACAACAAATACTTTAAATTTTTTATGCCTTTATCATTATCAGGGCTTTTACATACAGGAAAAGAATGTGTGGCAATCTGCCAGATCTATCCAAGTTATAAGCATATTAGCTCTGGAAAATGGAGTAAATATATCCCTAACTATAATCTATTTATCTATCTAGAACTGCATATACACATACCAAAGCAGAAGGGTAATACTTTCCACTTAGAGACAAAAATTCTCCTGTCTGTTTTCATGGAGTGGAACAGAGCTTGGCAGAATAACTTTTAACTTTATTTTGCTTTGAAGTACTTCTTTAGTTGTGCAGAATGTTTTACAAACAATGATTCATCCATATTTCCTCCATCCCTACAGTGACATTTTATCCTGATTTACAGAGAAATTAAATATCTTTCTAAGGGATACGTACAGGGTCAACCACAGAATTTGAAAGCAGATCTTGCAGCTCTTTTGGCCCATAACAGGGGCTAAAGTCAATAACTGGTGAGTGCTGATGAGAAAATGCTGTGCTGACATGATGAATTCTTCCTCCTTAGTCCACCTGGGTGCATCTAAACCTTCTGAATGGAGCACTCAGGATTTCATGTGAGAATTGTACTCCACCCATAGTTGTTAATTCATTGAATCATGGAGTAACTTAGACCAGAAAGGTCCTGTGAAGGTCATCCAGTCTGACCCCTGTTCAAAACAGGGCCCTCATTGATCAGGTTGCTCAGAGCCTTGTCCAGTTGAGCTTTGAAAATCTCTAAGGATGGAGAGTCCAAGAGTGTTCTAGCCAACCTGCTTCAAGTGTTTGTGGGGGTTTCTAATGTCCAATGAGAATATTCCCTATTATAACTTGTGTGTGTTGCACCTCATCCACTCTACCTGCAAGCAGTTTACCTTTAACTTCCCACAGTTACCAAAGAAATCTGGTCTGGCTCAAGAGGCCTGTGAACTGTTGCACATGGTACCTGTATTATGGATGAAACCGGTGCACCGTAAAGGGCTTTGTTTGGGTAGAGCCAGGGCACAACATGAGCTAAAGCATGCCCTCAGATGTTCACTGTAAACAGAGTATTAGACCATGGCTTATAAAGACTGAATTGGACAGAGTTCTGCTTCATAGAGAATCTCAGGACTTCATTATTAGCTTGCTTTCTAAGGCAGAAGAAAAATAGCATTTTGAAATTTACTGTGAAAGCGAATGGAGCACCAGCTCTGGGATGGTCTGCCTGGTGGAATTCCTTAGAGGTTATAGTAAATAGGAGCTTAATTTACTGGGAAGCTTGAAGCCTGGAAACAGATTTTCCAGCAACTCATTATGCAGCTGGTGTAGGGCCAGATGAAAGAGAAAACCAAACAGGCTTCAAAAACTGCCTAGCAGGCAGGGTTTCACAAGACCAGTCTGCTGAAAACCAAAGGGTTTCCACAAAGCAATCCAATTCTGATGAATGAACAAATTACAGTAGGAAAGAAATAAGGATCTTCAGCTATATTACTAACAGTAATGGACTTCCAACTGTTCCCTGAATGTCTTTTTTGAGTTTCCCTTGACAAACCATGGCCTTGACATTCTCCTCTCCTGACAAAAACAGGATTCCTATTTATATATTAATATCCATTTTGTACCAATAATGACTGCCGGATGTTGGTGAGGAGATTCATCAGGAAACATCCAGGATGGACATTTTGCTCTATGGAGTTGTACCACCCTGGAAACCTTGCCTCAGTGTCTCCACAGCACCTTGCTTATTATGTTGCAACTTGCTACTGTATTCCAACTGCAAGTCTGAAAAAGGTGGGGCAGCTTATTGATCTCGCCAAAGCAACCGATCTCTCCAAAGTACAAAAATGTACAGATGTAAAAGTGACTGAAAAATCAGACCTAAGCATTCTAAGAAAAAAATAAATGTTTATTGATATGCATTTTTATTAACAATAATTGGAGCTCCACTACAGTAGTTAGATACTACTATAGCATTACTAAGATACAGACAGTGCTGTACAGCCTCAACGAGGCTGGAGTGAAAGATAGTAAGAAGCACATTGAGTGTCTGTCCAGACCTACAGTTGAAAATATTTCTTGCAGTCAAGAGCCAGTTCTGCAGGACTGTCCTACAGTTACGGGAACAGGTTAAGGATGTTGAAGGGTAATGTTTTAACCTATTATTTATCCTCAAAGATAAGAAGATGGGCTCAGTATTTCTCAGTGCATGGGTCTTCAATATTTTAGCAGAGGAGTATAGAAGTCATATATAGATAGCAAGGAGGTTTATACATTCTAGGAGACCACACACAAAGCCTGCACATGTGTTTACATAAAAAAGACATTGTTAATGAATCCTGCAGACAAGTGGAATTTTAAGACTGCATTATGAAACAAATGAATGGAGAAGGCAGTTGTTACTGTTCTGAAAATATGTTAAAGAATAACCTCCATAAAAATGGAGTCTTGCAGTGTCTAAAAGACTTTAGTGATAGCCAAGGCTTGGAAGGTGTCATTGCCTTCAGGACTTACCGCCTTCCCTAGAAGAAAGGACTGGTTTTAGCTCTGTGGTAATTGCAGGATGTCTTCCCACTCCAGAGTGAACGTGATTATCTCCAAACATAGGATAAGTTGACTATCCCCAGACAAATAATAAGACATTATCTTTCTTTTCCAGGCAACTAATTAAACAGGCTCAAGCTGTAACAATGTGTGTATAGTAATTTCTATGTTACTGTAGTTACAAAAATTAGTGTCAGGTACCAAAAGGAGCAGGAATAAAGAATGCATTGTTGAAAGATAATGAGGTAATTATCACGTAAATATCTAGAAAAGTATATTATGTTTGCATTGTAAAAACACTCACTTATGGATTATCTATTTCTCCCATGGATTTTTATCACAGCTCTCTCTTGCTGTTTCTTTTTCTGTCTGGCTTGCTTTATGCCATTGTGCAATACTTGAACCCCAAACCTTTCACCAAGTTAGGAATGCAAAGTCAGTGAGTGCTTTTCCAGATAAATTTCAAAGCTTTCCATGCATTTGCACGTCAAAGAGGGAATGCAAAATTTGGGGTTTAGTGTGTTTAAATGGAAATTTACCACTCAAAACACCCCTGTCTCCTGGAATGCATTGTCAGGATTCCTTAGCACAGTACAGTGGATATATTCATCCTTAAAAGGAGAATGAAGTTGAAGAATGAATAAATATAAATCTAAACACCCAAAGGCACCACGGGTAACAGTCCAAATCATTCTTTCATCATCAAATGTAATGGCTTTTTGAAGGAATAGGGCCTCTCTCATCTCTCTTTAAAATGAGCCAGAGACAGGGGCAGTTTTGACCCTGGTTTACAGTCCCTGATCGCACTTTCTTTGGAAACCATCACTTCCTTTTGTCCTCTGTGTGAACTAATACCTGGCAAACAGGCAGATTGTCAAGGAACAGCAATCCACAGTGATGCTGAAGACATTTGAAAGATTGACATACAAACAGTTTTGTAGGAGAAATACCAGTATCCACTTTTCCAATACTATGTATAGCGATGTTCTTAAACCCATCTCTGCAGTACCTTGCAAAGGAAGCAATGATTATTCCATGCAATTACTGTATTTCCTCTCTTATTCAAAAAGGTGATTGTGGAACTAGTGGCTGCAGCAGAAGCCAGTCATTATTTCAGGACCTCTTCTGCAAACCACCTGCAATGAGCTTTAAGGGTTACATTGCAAATGCCTCACAACAATAACTGGACAGCAGGCTTGCCAACATCTAGCTAATGACCTGCAGACCTGAGACAATAAAAATCAGCTTTTAGAGTAATCTGTTTCCATATCTATAAGAGTTTCCACATTCAAATGGTCTAGTGCTAAAGTTTTCAGACAATCTCTGCATGGAAGGTTTTGGAAGCTTCTTGGGATCATCCTCAGTCTTCCCAACAATGCAATTTTCCTACACTTGCTATTTATTTTGGTCCAGGAGTTGCACTGTAGGCATCTATGCCAATCTACTGTGAACGCTTTGTTCTCATTCTGTCCACTCAACAATCTCTCCACATATCAGAAATACCTTTGAGGAGTGTCTCTGAAAGAGCCTAGTCTAATGCATGGGCTTTTTCCTATGAATGACACTGTAAATGTAGACATAAAAGGTGCCACATGTAAGCTTTTGGGAAAACAGTGATGTGCTGGAATAGGTGTGAGCATATGCTGAAGGCATAGCTGTTCACATAGAACCAGTTTCCCAGTTTAACTCAATGTAGTTCCATCACCTTGATGGAATTATGTAAATTTACACCAAGCCTATCAGCAGAAAGCTAACATGTTTCATCTTAGTATAAAAGCAACACCATCTTTTATATGGCTTGGAGTCTGAAAGTGCAACTGAGCACATTAAAGGGATGATTGTGACCAACTAAATCAACAATCAATATTGAAAATGTATTTTTACAGTAATTATTGCCAGAGCATTAACAACTTAATTTCTCATTTCCTCCTCACCATGTTAAGTCATTCAGTTCTCAGTTCCCTTGAATAAGAAAATTATATTTGGAAAAATTTTGTTTGAGGCTTCAACTTGATGCATAGAAGCAGCTTCTCATTTTGTGTTTATGTCAGTTAAATAAATATAATAAAAGCACTTATAAAAGTAATGAGTGAACATGTTTAACTCTTCAAGTTGAGGCTCAAAATTATTTGAATACCTGTGGGGGTTTTTTCAGCATTGCAGAAGTGTAAATCACTACATAAGTTACAAGGCCAGAAAAATGAATCCAAATGCCCTTCTCCTCAGAGGGTGGTTTCCATGCCAACCTCCAACTTTTATTACAGGATAGTTTGGCTGCATAACTGCTCAAAAAGTTATGAGGTCTAATTTTTGTAATAGCAAAGTAGTTTTCTCCTCATATTGTAAAATTGCTGAACCATTATTGAGTATATTTTCAGCAATAAGGTCACTCTTGGACAAAGCCTTGACAATTTCAGCTTCAGAAAGTTGTAGAATAGAAACTATTAGACAATCTCAGCTATAATAGGCATCATTATTCCCTCTATAGCTGCATCCTAACTGGCTTTGTTGTGGCCAGTAGGAGTTAGATACTGTTAGATCCTGTAAGAAAGGAGATTTAGAAAGAGGAAGGGGACCTAACTACCACTTTATGTCCCAAATCCACAAAGGTAATGTGGTACCCATCCCTCAATGTAGTTGCTGAGAATTAGATGGCTAAATTATTTTGAGTCATATGTACTTAAATACAAAATTTAGAAGATCGAAAGTCCCATGTAAACCTCGACATCTCTACATTTCTGTAAGTGTAGTGAGGGCCCAGTTAAAAGGAATAATTTGAAACCAGATGTCTCCTATCAGTCCTGTCTTTGTCAAGAAACAATATATTCTGTAGTGGCTGTCCTTTGATGTTTCTTGCTAAAGGTACTGTGAATAGTCTAGGTAAGCAAAGCAGAGACCATGAAGCTAAGTCTTCCACACCCCAGCAGAGTGAGCAAACCACTAAGCCACTTTGAGAGGGTTCAGAGGGAAGCAAATAATTTGGTTTGAGAGCCCAAGTTCAGCAAAAAGTTTCCAATGTATCAGAAACCCCTAAACCTGGAGAGTGATTTGATGAGGAAGAAAACTAGATTATCATTTTGAAAAGGGAAAAAAGGAACTTAGAGATGAGTCAAATGAAAAGAAAATAATCAGAAGTATTTTCTCTCAGTCTAGGGTCACAGAGAAGGCTGGGAAGGGGTATGTCCCCAGCCCTAATGGGTGCATTCTGCAGTGCATTTTAAGGGCAGCTGAAGTGGCTTTATTGTCACCATTACTACCCTTAGGTAGCCTTTGCATTGCTAAGACTCAGTCACTCCACTGATTCCAGCTGTGTCACTCCTCTGAATCTAACTCTTTGGAGAATTTATCAATTACATTTTTTCTCTGTCAAGAGAGATTTTGAACAAGAGCTTCTTGTTCAAAAAACATGAACTGTTCCTCAGGAATAAATATACTAATACTAACATGAATGAAATTTCTGATAAGAATGAGAAAGACAGCTCTACCACTCCCGAACAGCAGCTAGCGTAGGGCTTGGGGCACTCATCCAATGCAGAACAAGATATGCCTTGAGATTGCAAAACATTCCTGAAGCGGAGGGGAAACTCCAATTCTTGCCTAGTTAGAAATCATGGAAAATATATGTAAACAGAACCCTTTTTCAACTTACAGTAAGCTTTTCTGCATTTAAAGTGATAAAATTATTTAAGTCTGAACTGCATTATTCTGTTCTGTTTTCTTCTCTTTACACCCTCAGCATCACATTCTCATCCATCAGTAACTGATCATCATGGCAGAAAGCCTCTCATTTTGTCCCAAGTTGCATTTCCTGGACAGTCTTGCTATTTTTCTCCAGTTCTTTTCAAATTCAAATCCTGTGTTAAATTTCTTCTCTCTTTATGATCTGACCTCTCATTCCTGTCCCCATACGCCCTCCACTTTTATTGAGACACCTTTGTACTCAGAATTACTTTATTTGCTTATTGACTATGGTGGGAACACTGAAGCTTTGTGATTAATTGATCACACCATGTATCCCATGCTGGCAAGCGCTTCTGTGCCACACAGGGCTGGGATTCTGTTTTCGTCACTTAAAAAGATGATACATAAAACCAGAACCCCTCAGTGCTCCTGTTGAACATATCCATAGATTTTAGTTCAAATAATCAGTGTTTCATATGCATCTAAGTCAGACAACATTTCAAAAGATACTTGCTAGGCTCAAGTGCTCTTCAGCCTCTTATGTTCCTCCTCAACAGTCAAGTATTGTATTAGGACACAAAGCTACCGATGGTTTAAAGAGCCCTATGGCAACAATATATATAACAAAAGAAAGGATTCTTCCAAAAGAGATGGTGCTTGAAGCATTTGGCAGCTTGCCTGTGTGAAACCATTCGTGGTTGGTGTTCCTCACCCAAAAAAACTGGCGTGCCACTGTGTGTGACGGCATCATGCCATCCTAGCAGATGGGCATAAGTATAGGCAGCCAAGAGACCATATATGAACATCAAATGTGTTTTCTAAGAGCATAGTTCATAGCCAAGAATATTTCAATGGTTAGTTGTTTTGTCAATGTAGTCAAGGAGGAAAGCAAGCCAAGGAGAGGCAAGGACCTCTTGCCTCAAAAAGTCACCCATTTTATAAATGACAAAACTTCAGAGTTTTGAACAAAAGTTCAGAGGAGTCACAAAGAGTGTCTCCCCCAACAATTTCTTGTATTCAGATACAAAATCCAAGTACAAGAAGTTGGTCGGGGTGCCACCATAGCAAACTTTTTAGTTATCTTCTGCTGAATTGCAACAGGACACTCATTAAGGTCCAAGAGCCTAGGCATGGAGGTGGGAAACTCCCACTTCACCCCAGGCTGACGGAGGTAGTTCACACTAAGTGGAAGGATATGTGCCAAGGCACCATGTGGGCTGGCACCTCCCTGGGGGCAGGAGCAATGGGGGCTTCCCATGAAGGCTGGCAGGGCAGAGCCTTGCAGCCAGGGCCTATCCCACCACCCCCAGACAGGGATCAGGGCAGGCCAGGGGGGCAGCTGGGGGCAGCCCCAGCCCACAGCATCAGGCGAGTTTGTGGTGATGGGGCAGGTCCAAGGTCAAGCTGGGAAATCGCTCAGTGCCTCAAGGCCTTGACAATAACTGTCCTCACTGCAGTTTGCCACAACTTTGATTGCAACTGTTACTAGAAAAACTAAAATGAGATTGCTTAATCTTTGTTGTCATAAATAGAACTTTTAACTGAATCTTGTGTAAAAGAAACTCAACAGTAGTATAAATTATAAGATTAATATTAGCATAAAACAGTTTTAGAGTAGGCTGATGTCCCAGCCTGTCCTTGGTCTGTCCCCATCCCCATCCCCATGGCCCTGCCTGGCAGTCACAAGGCTGTGTCTGACCCTGGTTCCCCTCACTGCGCCTGATGCTGACCCCAGCGCGGGCTGATGTCCTGGCCCCACCTTGGCCTGTCCCCATTCCCATGGGGGTGACCAATACTTCTCTCTCTCCATCAGCTACAAAGATGAGACCATTGGTTTAGGTTAGGTCTCCAAGACACTTAACTTAGGGGCCCTCAGCTAGGAGGACACCCAGTTAAACATCTTCACCACCAGTTCTAGTTAAAACAGAACCAGCGTTGCAGGGCCAAGCCTGTGAGAGAACTCTGGAATTTTCAGCATTTTCAGTTTTATTTGTTTTTAAAAACCTTTTATAGTAATCCACAGTTTATGGTAAATTTGGTTGTTACCCCATTAGAGTTGTAACAATTTACTGAGGAGCTCTGCTTCTCTCACAGGGGGAAGACTTTGATTCAGGAAGAAAAGAAAGGTATATGGTTCAAGCATAAACTCAACAAGATAAATCATGCCTTCATATACTTAAGCGTTTAGCTGAATCAGGGCTTGAGTATATACAATCAGTATCATTGTTCACAGGAGTATTGTAAAGATATTAAAGGATGGGCTGTATACTGAATGGGAAAGAGGAGCAAGAGGTATGAAAAGGGGAGGTTATTTTCCTCCAGCACAGTGATGACATGTGCTGGTTTAAGCTGGACTGTGGCAGACAAACCTCTGAGGTGGAATGTGTATTGTGCACCCATGCCTGAAATCCTCGTTTTGTGTTGTTTTAGGTAATATACAGCTATGCCAGGAAGCTTTATTGTTCTTTTGATTCTGTTTTGTCCATTCCACGGCTCCTGGTATGACATGTGAATTGCTCTCAGGATGCTATTTGGGTATGTGTGGAAAGAATAAAAAAACCCAAACCTACCAGGCTATTAGTATCACCTTTCTTTGACAATTAAAAACAGAATTCAGCTTTAACATCCCAAATAGATTCCTAGCTTTATATACACTATTTTTTCTTTTGTTGTTTAAAGATAATTTTAAATGCACTGTAAATGTATCTTGTAACCAAGCACTCCAAATCACTTCAAAGAAAATTAAAGAGTACACAAGTGATCTCTATTCCACTTTCCTAAAGCATGCCAACAGAAAAGCAATCCTGCTGTAGTGGTTGAATATGCTCACTCTTACCCTAGCTAATCAGATATTAGGCCTGTCGTATTACACATACTGGGCACAACTATAACCTGCAGTCTGCATTACTTCAGTTCACAGTATCACAAAATAAAATCACATATCATAAAAATTTCCTATTAGTACAAAACACAGTTCTTTCCCGTAGCAGCAGCAATCAGTCTGGAATAAAGTACATTGCTGATTCACCCTTCTGTACCAATTTCTAAGTTCAAATTCGATCTCAAGTTTCAGAGATCTGGATGTGACTTGTGACTTAGCTTCTCCACTCCGCATCCATGATGCCCCATAATGCCCATATTCCAATGAAACATTGCAAATGACTACCAGCAGCAACAGACTTAGAAAAAAACCTTTTTGTCATGGAGTGCTTCTTACCAGAAAATAGTGTTCCCTCATTTTTGAAGAAAATTTAAATGGAGCATCTCAAGCAAATCAAAACATCGCATTTGGACATTTTCTAATAAGAATCTAATGAAGTTGTGTTTACAGTATTTTGTAATTTATACTGCATTTTAAGTAGTGTTACAAACTAAAAAGACAAACTGAACCATAAAACCAAAAATTTTGAATTTCATACATATGATTTTTTTTTAAATAATAAAATTTGTTAACAAAATTTCCAGCTCTACATTTGAGAGATCAGATCTATACGTAAAAGATCAGACTAACTTGCTCTGTTCAGGAGGCTGGTAACATTCCTCTCATGGGAGTTAGCCCTAAGCCATTAAAATTATTGCCACAGAAGAAAAATCACCACAAAACTAACAACTTTGATATAAAATTTAAGAGCATATTATTTTGACTTGATTTTCTCTGAGTTTCCACAGACAGAGCATTTACAGAAATTAACATGCCAAATAAAATCATCTATAAATTAATCAAATTATTTATATTTTCCTTCTCATTCGGTAGGATAAATAATTTTGGTAATTATCTGTGAATACTTACAGAAAGTTGGATATTGAATTAATAGGTCTTTTACTTACACACAATTGTGCTCTGATGCTACTTCTGTATGTGTAAAATAATCAGGCATAATTAATAAAGGCTCTGTGGGCCAAATTCAAGCCTGGAGTTGTGGCTCAACTAAATTCAGTATGTTTTCCACGTCTAAATTTGTCCTTTTTATTGTTACTCCTGAGGCATTCCAGGGGCATAAACCAACTTTGCCCCTAAATGGTTACACTTAAATTCTGCTTCTATTGGGTTTTCTGACAACTCTAGAAGAAAAGATACTTCACATGGCACATACTTCAATCAGATGAGAAAGAGCAGATCACTTGCTTTATTCAGGCTTTCTTTTTTCCATTCCCACTTCTAGATGAACAGCTATTGACTGTACTCAAAACCAATTTAAATAACAATACTGTATTTAGGAACTTTGTCTTTGTCTGTTGGAGGCCAACAAAGAATTCAAAAATTACCCTATTAGACAATCTTAAGTTTTTAATCATGCTTCTGTGAGTATTTTTACTCGCTCTGAAATTTTCCATCTGCCAGTAAAGCTGATTTGTCATTAATTCAGCAAATAATGTGTTCTGCGTGCAATCAGTCGATAAACTTCACCTTTTCAATTGTCCAAAGTAATCCAAATACCCCCAAAGGGCATGGTTTGTTTGAAGAAAGTACGTAATGCTATTTTTATCACAAATAAATTCTACCTATCTATGTCAATATTGTTATTAATGCTATTATTAATATCATTAAGAAGAAAAGCTGAAGCACTACAGCTGATGAATTACAATAAAACCATACTGCCACTCTTGAGTCTGTAGAAAATAATACACCCATAAGAAATCCCAAGTCCAAACAAAATTTTTTCATAGACCTATTTATCAGTTTCATCAAGAACTGTCTAAAGATAATTGGTGAATGCTGTGCAGCATCCTAGAGACATTAATTAAAAAAAAAAAAAAAAATTGCTGAGAGCAACAAAGAAAATACATAAAGAAAGAACTTTCGAAACTTGTGAAGTTCATCTCCCTACCTCAAGATGGGGGCAATTTTTAAGCTGTTCCAGACACCTGATTACCTGAATTGTTGTCCAACTTGTATGTAAAGGCCTCCACAGGTGACAATGTCACTAGATCTGTCTGTTGCATCAGGTGTCACCTGACTGCATTTTTTCATGCATGCTGAGAAACATTATAACCTGGGAAAAGGAAGTTACATTAGGTTTTGGGTTGGCTATGGATTACATAAGGCTGTGAGACAAGGTAGTCATTCTTGGTGAAAGAACTGTGAGAAGGAGGAACACTGTCTTGTTTTGACTGCTCTGACTGAATTTTATCTTAGTTGTGTCACTCCCTGGCAATCCAGCACCTGATTTTTTATCCTACCACAGATCTTCTTGTGTCTTCTCATGTTAGGATTTTTAGAGCTGGTGACGGAGGCTATTTCCAGACATGTTCTCCAAGCTTTGTTCAATTCTACTGAATAAACCCAGATTTTCAATTAACAATTTAGGTATACCAGACCCTAAGATATAAAGTAGCTATATTCTCCACTCATGTAAAATCAGAGTAAAGCCATTGTCTTGAGCATAAACCTACTTTGCTTCAAGCTTCAGCTATTTATCTTTAAATGGACTGAAGATCTGCCCAGACTAGCAAGATGACAAAGGAGAGACAATAGAGATACATGAACTCAGATCAATGAACCTGCTTTTTGTGGTTTCACCTTTCCTCCAGCTGGCTTAATTCAGAGCCTTTTTTGCTGCCTCATAGTTGTTCTTTTTTAATGTCCATTTTGTTTCTCTCAGTCATTGCTTGTTATATATAGGGAGGTCAAACTATAAGTGTACTTGCTTCACAGTCATTATAGTTTGCTAATTCCAGATGTCTTCAGGCTTCACTTGATGCTAAGTGGGCTATTCTATGAACTCCAACAAATATGCTACAAAGGTAAGTTCCAGATAAGTTGGCAGTTGTGGGCACTGATAATAAAAATCTTACACAAGGTCTTTGAAATTAAAACACTATTCTTGAATAACTGTGTTGGCTTATTGCCACAAATGATAGAAGTGATTAAGGATGTTACTTTACAAAATGATGTAATAAATATCTTGTTTTCAAAGCCTCAGCATTTTTACCTATGGCTTCATGACCTTATTTGGTTTCAGCAAAAGTAGGTACTAATGAGAATGTACTAATCAATAAATCTATCAAGAGAACTGATGATAGAAGACAATAGAAGATACTATATCCAGGCTGTTAAATACTGTTGGTTTACTTACTGTTTGTGGTCACACAAATTTTGAATGATGTCTTGGAGTCCTTTGTAAAGAGAGTTCCTGGCCTAAAAAAGATAAGGACAAAAATATCTTCCTAAGTTTAGTGACTAATATGTCATCATTAGGAAATTGAACAATATCATAAAATAATAATAATAAAAACCCCCTAGATGAGCTAGAGAATGAATAGGGAAAATAAAAAGCCTATTAAACATACACAAGTCCATGTAACCAGATAGGATGTATCCAAGGGTGCTGAAGGAACTGGCAGATGTCATTCTGGGGCCATTCTGCATCATCTTTTAAAGGTCATGACAATCAGGGGAGGTTTCTGAGGGCTACAGAAAAGGCAAATGCCACACTTATCTTTAAAAATAGCAGGGGACTAAAGGCTGATCAGCCTCACCTCAGTCCCTAGGAAGGTGATGGAACAGAATCACTTAGAAGTTATTTCTAAACTCATGAAAGACGGGAACGTAACTGGGAGCAGCCAGTACAGGTTTACCAACAGCAAATCACACCTGACCAGCCTCGTTACTTCCTATGATGAGTTGACTGGTTCTATGGACAAGGGGAGAGACGTGGATTTTATCGGGGCCTTTGAAACAGTTCCCCATGCTCTCATCACCAAATTCATGAGCGGAGGCTGGATAAGTGAACAATAAGGTCGGTGGCAAATTGGCTAGACCACCAGGCTCAAAGAATCATGACCGGTAGTGCAAAGTCCACCTGTCAGTGAGTGACTAGCGGGGTCCCTCGAGGATCACTACTGGAAACATTACTGTTTAATACCTTCATTAATGACCTGGATGATGGGACAGAGTACAGTCTCAGAAAATTTGGGGATGACACCAAACTGGTGAGAGCTGTCAGTATACTAGAGGACAGGGCTGCTACTCAGAGGGACCTAAACAGCCTGGAGAAATGGGCTGGCAAGAACCTCATGATGTTCAAAACAAGCAAAGCGGAAGGTCTTGCATCTAGGATGGAATATCCCCATGCAACAGTATAGGCTGGGGCCCAGCTTTCTACGATGGAGCTTATCCACAGGAGGTCCTGCTGGATACCAAGTTGAACATAAGCCAGCAATGCACTTTTGCAGCAAAGAAAGCCAACAGGCTTCTGGGATGCATTAGTAAGGATGTATCTAACAGATCCAGGCAAGTGGTCTTCTCTGTTCATTACCTGGGCATCTGGAGCAGTGTGCTCAATTTTGGACTTCCCAGTACAAGACAGACATTGGTATACTGGAGCAAATGCAGCCTCCACTCCCCACCACCAAGCTGGATAGGAGGCTGAAGCACAGAACATTCAAGGAGAGGTTGAGAGAGCTGTGCTTGCTCAGCCTGGAGAGGAGAAGGCTCAGAGAAACATGAGGAATTCCAGTTAGATACTAGGATATATCGTTTCCATAAGGATGGTCAAATACTAGAAGAGGTTGCACAAAGATGTCATGAAATCTCAATCCTTGGAGGTATTCTAGCTCAATGGGACATAGTCCCTGGCAATCTCATCTAATTAGACCTGCTTTGGACAGGAGGTTGGACTAGATGACCTCCAGAGCTTCCCTTCCAATCTGTGATTCTATGATAAAAATATCTTGTTATCAGCAGCTACCTACTTTGCCTGTGCCTTGAGTGAGTACTGATTCCTATGCCTCCAGTGAGCACTGATTCCATGCTTAAATTTAGGGCTGATGACACATATCACGTAGATCTGTTGAAGACAAAGATAGCAGAGAGGAGACACATACACACAAGGAATTAACACTGGTAGAAATGAAAACTGTACTACTCCATGTCTATATTCAAACTGTATTTAAATAACTTCTCTGAAAAGTAGAGAAATAAGTAGATCTGCCATTTTATTCACTAGATATCTTACAAATACTAATTAAAAAAAAAAAAACCCTGCTATTCAGTAAATCCTTTGATAACAGTATCAAGAAGAGTGAAAGGTGGTTTTATAAAGCTGTATTTGTGTGCTTTACAAAGAAATACAAAAGGACAGGGAAAGACCAAAAGGCTCAAAGTAAATGTTCGAAAGACAAACAGGGTTCTGCAACTTTGAAGTCTGATCTTAAAAAAAAAATATATCTTTCTGTTCTTGGTATTTAACTGAAAGTGGAGAAGGCAGCATCAAGTACTAAATTAGCTGGGGGGGGTGTTTTTAGTTTTCAGGGATCTTCTTTCGTGAACGTGGTTTCTGCCCTATTAATCAGATGTAAGGTTCTCCTAGTGTCTCGTCTCCTATATCAGGAGTAGATATATTGGAAAAAAAAAATTTTTAAGGCAATTGTAGAATAAAGTATCCTTCACATTAGATAACATATTCCCCTTGTATTAGTGACTGGCTTTAGTCAGTGCCTGGGACATTAATTATGTTAGCTGTACTGTTAGCATTAATTAGAATAACTGTATATTATTGCAACCCTAGTACACCCCTTCTTCTATAGCGGAGATGTGTAATTTCCTGTGGCAATGAGTTCTTCAGGCTAATTGTACATTTTGTAGATAATTATAATTGTAGATAATTTTCTATTTTATCAGCTTTGACTGTTCCTCATTTTCATTTCACTGGATGCCCTCTCTTGTTCAAATATTTGAGACAGTCAGAGGAGGAGCTCTTAAATTTACTTACACGGGCCTGTGCTCATTCTTATATTTTTACAACCTCTTTTTTGTTCTTCCATTTTACACAAGACATTTACACAATGTCTGCTTGATTCATTCCAGGCAACAATAGATGAACTCCATCATCCCTTGGTTCACTTTCTGAACCAATCAGATATAATTCAGCTCTAGTTCAGAAGTTATAGATCCACTCCAGCATGAACCTGACCTAACATGTCTTGCAACCTAATTAGCAAAGCCTGCAATGAATGGGCAGCCATATCCCCAACTGATCAAGTATTAGAAGCAAAAGAACTAAATTAGACTGAGTTCACTCACATTTACAGCAGCAATCCAAGTTCAGAATCAGGGTATAACCAACTCTCCCTCACAAACAATTCCCCAACACCAAATCCTCTATTCAAATTAATTAATACTACATCTGTTAAGAACAACTGGCACCTGTTGGAGATTTCAGATTACAACAGGAGCCCTGCAGCTCTCTAACAAATTTTCCTCCTAAACTATTTCTTTTTGACAGAACCTTAAATATTGCTGCTGAGTCCCTTTGGAGCTGTAAGGGAGATTCCACCTCCTTCATATCTCTGGGTGAGAGTCACCGAAGGACCGCCACCTCTGTGCAGCACTCCCTTTCTAGCAGCATGTCAAAGCTGTTTATCAAGGTCACGATGGAAAGTTCAGAGGAAAAAATACAATGGATTACAGTGATATCTCTTTTTGACCAGCAGTAGACTTCACCACCACTTTCTCTTACATTAATACTAATAATTATATATTTGTATA
>NW_009205479.1:0-11798 GCF_000690835.1 Fulmarus glacialis
ATTAATTACATTATTTTTTTAAATAGTAAAAGTTTATTAACTCTTGTCTCTCTTCACAGACATGTGCCACTGGAACAACCCCTCTTCATGCTGTGTCAGCCATGTGAAGATTTCTAGATGCCTCAATTCTGGTCTGTGGAAAACGAACACAAAAGCAAAAGGATACAAGAGAGGATAAATAAAGGTACGTGATGAAAAAAAAGATGAAACAGCACAGGTAAATTATGGCAGAGCAGATATCCAGCACTGTCAGGGGAGGGTCAGCTTAAAGTCTCTAAGACATTGCCTTTAAGAGCTGCAGTGGGCATCAGGGGCAGGCCTTGCCCTGATTGGCTCTCTCCAGCTGGGCCTGCCCAACCTCCCCTATCAGAGCAGCCCAGACCTGCTCGCTCTGTAGACTAAATGAATTGCATGGGGGCAAAAAGCCACAGGGCTTTTTTGTCCCCACAGAATTCACAGCCTGCAGAGCGAGCAGGTCTGGGCTGCTCTGATTGGCTGGGCCTGCCCAATGCCCCCTGAGGGAGCAACTCAGGGCAGGGCCTGCCTGCTGCTCTTAAAGGCAACGTTTTAGAGACTTTAAGGCTCACTTAGGCTCTAAGGCTTGCTGTTTCTACAAGTACCTTGGTGCTGGAGCTGAGTTTATGAGCAGTTACTGGTCCCCGGAGTCACTACTCTTTTAGCTATTTTCAGGGTGGTGCTGGCAAGGCGACAGAAATTCCGCTTTTTGCCCAGGCAGTGGAGAGAAGGTAGCTCTTCTCCAGCCACTGTGTGCTCAGGTCCCTGGGGGTAAGGTTGGGGCTGGGTGCAAGTCCAGGCCCTCTCGATGACTTTCTGCTAATGCTTCTGCGGTGCAGCATGTCCTACAAATAAAAAAACCCACACACGTTCATTTTGCAAACCTGTCCATTGGTGTGGAAATCTGTCCCCAGCGTGTGCCGATACAGAGGCCAGGCAGCAGGTTGGGTTGGATTTTGGGAAAAAGTCAGTTGCTGTTCATGTGCACAATGGAAACAGAGGTCTCTTGGAAACCGGGGCATTTATCTGGGTTGTTAAACGGAAGCTGTGGGTCACTCATAGGAAATGGGGTGCTGTGGGTGGTGCCTGGAGAGTAATGAGAGCCGGGTAATGGCATCCAGACAATTACAGCCTTACGTTGGCATTGTCTAAAATGGAAAAACCAACAGTCTAAAAGGCTATCACACTGATTCTGTAGAACATTAAACTATTACTTTATGCTGATGATATCCTACTGTTAATTAAGGACTCGCATGCTTCCCCTCCTGCTTATAATGAATATTGCTCTCTGAGTACAAAGTTATCATTGCACAAAATTAATGACTCTGAGACTGCAGTGATGCAGCTTTCTGGAGTTTGCCCTTCAGCCCTGCTCACCTCATGGAATCTTAAGTGGGCACCCAAAAATATAGTACAAATACTTAGGGGCTGATATTAACAAAGCCCCAGACAATGTAATTAAAGATATTTAAATCCAATTATCGAGCAGGTAGGAAAAGATTTGGAGGGATAGCCAGAGCTAAATAAAAGCAAACGTGCGTGATTCTGTAGGCCAGATTCCGCCCTCATTTGCAGTCCCATCAGGTTGTTAAAGAAGAAATGAGGACATTGTGTAATTCAGTACCCTTAGAGTCACTGTCATAAATGATCTCATGACAATATTTCCCACTGGCAGCAACAGTTGTGCGTGTATTGAGCTTACTTTGAGCGTAAGTGTATATAAATAGCTATAGATACAATGAGAAATTCTAACAATTACTAATAATTATATTCACAACCTACACCTAAAAAAAAAGACATACAGATAGGAATACTTCACCTGCTGTTTTTTTAAGGGTACATAGGTGGATCACACAGGTACCATATTCAGCACTACAGAACGTAACAAAACCTGATCTGTACTACCAAGTTCACGTTTACCCACAGCCCAGGCTTCTGATGCTATAAAATAGCAAGCTTCCTTATAAGTCACTGTAAAACTTCCTGAATAGCTACAACAAATACAGTACATTTCAGGTGGCAGAAATCTCAGGATGTGAGGATGAATTAAAGATGCAACAGGAAACATTTTAAAACTACTTATAGCTCTCAGGATGAGAAATGTTAATATTACCCCTAAATGTCATATAATTGGCCCAATTTCATGCACCAAAATCATGCAGATTTTTATGTTGGTTTTTTTTTTTTTTTTAATTCCTAAAAGGGATAATTTTGAATGAAAATAGCTGTATTTTAGGTAAGCTTGTCTTTTTTCCCCCTGCCTCACCAATACTGCTGTTAAGCAGAGGTTGCATTTCAGCAGTGGCTTGAATGGAAATGTCTTTCTGGAAAGCACATGAAATCCTTTGTGATGAAAGGAATTATATAAATATAAATCAACTATTTTTGGAGTGGCTTGAAAAATTAAATCATGGCAGACAGTCTTATTCAAGCACTTTTCTAAACTGCATGGTTTTTGGCCATTCAAAATGTTCTGTGGAATTAATTTTATCTCTGGAAAAAGGCAGATAAGATCCATTCCAACAAATGTGCTCAGATTTTTTCAGTCTATTATGGGATTAGCCAGGTGGGGCAAGATAGCAGAAACGATCTTGCTGAGGAAATGGTCGAATTTGTTGTGCATGATATCCACCTACCAAAAGAGAAAGCCCGTATGTGCTAGAGAAAGCAATGATACATATTTACAAGAGGATGGAGGGTTGCAAATAAAAGGTGTCTATGAAAGAACAGTGTGGGCAGCAACAGGAAAAACCAAGAAGCTGTTGCCAATACGAGAGCGTGATCCATACTGTACATTAATGACTATGAAGAAGGTATCATCCTGCTATATAACAGCTCTCACAACAGCTCTACAGCAAACACATGGAAGATAGCACTGTAAATACGTAACAAAGTTTGCAGAAAATGCTCAGCACATGGGAGTTCCTCTTCAAAACTGCAGCCTGAGAGGTGGGCTTTTCTCCTTCCCAGATACCCACATTCACTGAGTTACAGTGTTAGCAAATTTCTGCATGGGAAATTGCCAGCTTTCTGCACATACATTCAAGCTGCACTGACTGTGTGCCCAGAGTTAAATTCACGAGAATATCTAAATTGACAGAGACACCTACAATAATCAAAGATCTCATTAAGATGTTAACATTATTCTTTAAGGACTATGAAACAACTTAAAGAGTCTCAAGGATGTTGTACTCGCTCTTTCTGATCCATGTTTGGTTGTAATAAACAAAAGGTCCTCTCATAGATCTCTGATTAAAGTAATAGAGAAAAGAAGCGGGAATGAATACAGGCAGGTTAGTGCTAGAGTTCCTCCAGAGCTGATTTCGGGCGAACTGGTTCAGCTTACTGGTAAGAGGTTGTGCACAACGAGGTAACAGAGTCTGCTTATGTTCCTAAATTATTCAAGGTTTTTAAACAAAAAAATAACTGTAAATAGTTGCAGAAAGATCTGTCAGAAACCGCCAGATAAAATCACAGATTGAAGGTCAAGGTCAATAAATGCAAAGTAAAGCATATAGAAAAATATAGTGGTGACTATACATGCTCAGTGGTATGCTCTAAATCAGTTAAACTTCGTTAAAAGAGAGAGACATCAGTGGTCTAAGAAGTCAGTAAATTAGAGGAAAGGAAAAAAGAAAGAACAGGAGACATCACTGTGCTGTTGCGTAACTCCAATATGTGCCTGCACCCTAAATACCAGCTGCAGTTCTGGTCCTGGTCTCAGCAAGATCCAAGAATAACTGGAAAGGGCTCGGAGATGGATTACGAGAACAATAAAAGGAATTGGGCAGCTTCCTGTCCAGGAGAGATGATAGGGTAGGCTTCGGTACTGTAGTAAGGAGATGACTGAGAGGGTTATGAGGTAAAAGGTCTCAACTGGCAGAGGAGGGGAGTAAAATGGTTACTATTTGGTGTCTCTCAGAATACAAGAACCAGAGGCTACGACATTGAATGTTCAGCATGCAGATTTGAAACAAACAGACCAGTACTACTATGCATGCTGTGTAATTAAACCGAAGAACTGCTTGCCACAGGGTGTTCAAAAAACCAGCATGTTCCACAGTACACCAACAATTCAGATGGGTGCAAAGTGTAATTGTACAAACTCGTACAGGACAAGGGCTATGAAAGAAAGATGCCACAGCTGGCTCAGGAAACCTCCAAGATGTGGATCACTAGAAGTGACTGTACACTTGCCCTACCCTTATGCTCTTCTTTGCCTGGGTGTTGACTACTGGTGTGCGAGGCAGCTCTGGCCTGACCCAATACAGCTGTTGTCTTGGCAGATGAGGTACTCGGGTATGTTTACCCAAGATGAGCAGAAGTACTTCTGCAGTACATGTTTAATACTCCAGCTCTTGGAGCATTACTGTCTGCATTCGTGGTCCCAGCAAGAGCAGCTAAAAACAGTGGCAGAAAGTTGTCCAGAGTGGTGCCATATACCATTTAGGCTGCAAAGGGAGATTAAGAAGCCAGATCTAACAGAAGATAGTAAGTGTAAGGGGACAGGAACAGATGGACACCCATTTTTGACACACGGTTTGAGATTGCAGCCAAATCACGAGTACAGCAGAGACAGAGTGTTAATCCAGACATGAAAACAACCAGCCTACATAGGTGCTGTGCTGGATACTAACCGAAGACAGAATCAGGAGAGAGATGTTTGGAAGAGAAGAAAAACAGGAGCACGCAGTCTGCATTTCTGCTCTGCTAAGGAAATGATGCAGTGAAACGCTGTCTAAACTGACAGAACTGGACTTAAATCAGGGACTAGTTTCTCATCTCAAATAAATCAGGGTGGCAGTAGCGAAGCCAGAGAATCAGCTGTCTGACAGATCTTCACCAAAGTCAATACCTTTAACACTGACATACCTAAATTGCCTAGTGTTACAGAAATCAGTGTAGCTGTGTTAGGTTTTACCTATCTCAGTCAGTCTGCCTAGGTTGGTTTTCTTTCACCAAAAAACCCCAAACAACTACCCTGCAAATTGTCTCTAAATAGCTTCATCAGAAATTTGGGCTTTGTTGCTTTAGTTGTTTATGACATTGAGAGGAACTAAAGTTACTGAAGATCAGGCTATAGTGTTTTATTTTAGAGTACAAAGTATAATTAAGAGTATTTTAGAGTGTTCCCATCACCAAATTTCTGTGCTGGAGCTCTCCTTGGTAGCCACAACAGCATGAAACTGTGGCCTTTCAGAGACAGTAGAGGCCAATGGACCTCTTGGCCCTCTTTCTTGAGCTAGCTCATCTTCAACTTTTCTCACAGGCTTGGGAAGCTAGACTCTTGCTCTCTAATTTTTGTCCCATCATCTGGCTTGTTGACTTCAATTGCAAGTTCTCCGGGGCAGGGCTCATTTGTCTCTGTTCAGTGCCTGCAGTCTTAGTCTGGGTCTCTAGGTACTACCATAGTAGAAACGATATGTAATAATAATTTTGTATTTGATCAGCTGCCTTGTAATGGCTTTTTTTCTTCTGGGCTTTAAACTTTTTTATTTGATTGCATCCTTGCCCTAATTTCAAAGATGGAGAATAATAGATTTTCTAGAGAACAATCCCAAATGTCATATCTACAGCTGATCTGCAATTCAATATAATGGTTCTTTCCTTTTTGATGATTTTTTTCCTTTCAGATTTGAATAATATCATTTGTGTGATGTTACTCAATCTCTCTGTTTTAATTTGAAATCCTATTTTTAATCAATTAGGAAAAAATGACCTAATTAAGGAGTAATTTAGGCCAGCAACTTAAACATTGTTTTATAAAGTAGCTGCTTTTAATTGGAAATGTGCTCAACTACTGCATTGCATTAGCAAGTGATTTGGAAGAATCAGCCAATGGGATCCCCTGACTGCTAGTTCAGAAATGATAGTGACAAAGCTGATGTCCAAAGTAGTCTGATGAACTTGGGTTTTATTAATAGCTTTGCTTTGAGCCTTAAGGTCTGAGCAACTACAGCCTCTCATTATGCTAGACACAAACACACGGCAAGTGACTGCTGGCTCCTGGGAGTCAGCGCTGAATAGTTCTGAAATGACGTGATGGATAAAAAGCTCAAGAAGAACACAGAGAGGGGAACCTCCTGCTCAGCCCCCATCACCAGCTCAGTCAGTGGCAAAGCTAGCAATAGCCCCCGGCTGCCAGAGTGCCCCCATCCAGAGAACCAGGCTGTTACTAGCTAATGCACGTGCTAATAAAAATTCCTAAAAGCTCCACAACACCTTTTTCTCCCTGTATTTCCCCTTAGCTAGTAGAGATCCTAGCACAAGACCTGTCAGAACTTTGCCAAAAAATGCCCACATGCCACAAAAGGCAGAAGGCTGTTTGAAAAGCTCACTAGCAGTTTTTAGGAAAGAAATTCAGCTTTGGTGCCCAGAGGCTACGTTACAGTTCACAGCTCTGCACTGGCTGCCATTAGCGCCGGTATGGCTCTCTCCCTTATAGCTGGCCTCGTCTCTCCACCGTTGCTTTTCACTGGAACAGCACCACAATACTGATGGGTTTAGCATCAGAAAGAGGGATGCGCATACCTGTCTGACATTTTTGTGCTATGCTGCATTTCATTCTCATTTATTATTGTTGCTTTTAGCATTGTGTACTTACAGTAGCAGAGCGGAAGAAACAATTACGACTCTGCTCTGGGCATCAACACACTCTTGAGGAGCCACTGGTTTCCAGCTGATCACCTAAGGTTGCTTTAGTGCAGAGTAGGTATTGCTTGACAAACTTATCAGCGCATTATTTATTCATGCTGGCTCAGAATTTTTCCGCAGATAACAGCTCTCAGGAAAACACTTACAAAGGCCTGCCGTACTGACAGAGCCCCTGCCACATGTTACTGCTTCATGACTGGGAGCAACAGCATTGTATTCCATTAAAAAAAAACAACCCAGAGAATGCTTGCAGGCTCAGATCACTACAGTTTTACACTAATACTTTTTGTCATTAAATTTCATGTTGGGCCATTGTTTATTTTCTGAATCTTTTGGGTGAAATCTGAGCTACAGAAGAGGCAAGAGATGTTGCCATCCACTTGGTATCTAAGTGGCCGTAACACCAAGGAAGTCCCAGGAGTCCGGGAGCTGCTGTCCAAGGCCCTAGCAGGAACGTGTGCACCTTTGTGATGCTGCAGAGGGGACACGTCTGTGGAGGGGACAGAAATTTGGCGTTTGGGCGATTTAGTCCACAGCTACTGATGCCTTACTTCAGGCAGCGACCAGTCTCACTTGGCCAAGCACAGCACGGAACAGCAGCTACGTAAAACTCACTGAAGTTGAGCTGTACAGCAAGGCTGGTGCTCTGCATATCACCTCTAAAATCAAGTCTGCCTGGATAAAAGAACTCACGGCTTTTGTAGTCAAATATTGAGTTGCCTGGGAGATCTATGTGAGGAGAGCACGATTCTTGCTCCTTCCTTTAAGTCAATAGTAGCAATACATTATCAGATTGCCTATTTTCCCAGCTACATTAAATCTAGTTTGACAAAGGTGAAAATGTTAGCTGTTTGCAGCCTGACACAGAGTTGGCAAAATCCTGGGCCCTTCAAAAGTACCAGCTTTGATTTTAAATTGTGTCATACTTCAGGGGAGAGGATATGCAGTCACCTAACCTGGTGGGCTCCTTCAGTGACAGCTTCATTTCAGCCTTCAGGCAGCGTGAGCTCTGGAAATGGCGGTGCAGAATCCCAATCTTGCTGAGCTGTATTCAGGTATGAAACCCCCCACTTTCCACAGGATCTCTAGATTTTCAAAGGAATTCAGCACAAGACACATCTTGCCCTAATCCATCCATTTTATATGTATGGGCTAAATTGCCCTTCTGGAGGTGTCGACCTCCCCCACCTTGGTTATTGAGGGAGAAGAAACATCTATTCCAGCAGGCACTCTGACATTTTAAGTAACTAAAACTTGGTCATCCAAATTCGACCAAAAGAGCTTGTAGCAAAGACAGGGCCTGTTTGACATGTGAAGTACAAGCATACGAAACAAAGCGTAATCATATTTGTTTGCCTTCAACCCAAACATAAACACACTAAAACAGTCTGACCTACAAGTGTTTTGTACCACAGTAACACTGCCAATAACAACCAGCAACACGGTAAGACTTTGTAACACAGCTGAGCAGAAGTCTCTAAATCGCATGGAACTGCAAAGAAGGAAAAGGGAAACTTGGATCCTAAAAAGAAGATGAACAATGCTGCGAGATGAGATTCCCATCCCTTCTCTTTTTGGGGAGAGCTAAGGAGCATAAAAACATGAAGGGGGAACGAGGCAAAAGAGGGAAGAAAAACGTCATGCGCTTCTGTTCCAGCTTGCCTCCTGGAAGAGCCCTTGGGCCTGATCAGGACGACCTCAGCCACTGAAACCATTGAGAGCTGTAGCCATCAGCGTTAGCTACACAGCATCAGCCTCATTCACACTCATGGCTAATTTAGGATAAGATTGTTAAAGACTAATTGTTTGAATAAGTAGTGTTAATGATTGATAGTGGTTAAGAGCTAACCACTGGCAATGTCCATTTACTAATGAATGTCAATCTAGAAAAGTGCTGTTTCGAAGTTTGAAACTCACCTGATTTATCAGATATTTAAACACTCCCATCACAGCAATTGCTAATTCCCTAACTGAAATACGTATATGATGCACATACATTCATTTGCAAGAAGCTGTTACGTTCCAAATGACCCCCCGAGAATTCAGTACAGAAACCCACTGAAATTTAGGACGAATTTCAAGCCCAAACCTCTCCGCATTCCATCCAAATACATCAAAACCAAGCATTACTGCTGATTCAGCAAGCCTGGCAACCTTCAGACTGTGTGATCAACTAAAAACCCCATAATTTGATGCACAGACTAAAAATCCAGTTGGATCCCTCAGCCAAAAGACACAGCCTCAGCACCAGCATTTCTTCCACCAGCTTTAGAGGCCGATGTTTTTGATGAAGGGCGCAGAGGGAGAGCGCTACCTCAGCAGGGTGACTCCGGGTGCTGGATAATCCACTTTAGAGGCACCTAACTCTGTCTTGCAGCACGGAGAATCTGTATCTGACCATCCTGTGCTAAAGCAAAGGTTTTCTAACAAAGCAGAAACCCAATCAAAATGACATTATCCCAGCTGTATAATGACTGTTACGTTATGGTACAATGGCTGCTGTCCAGTGGAAGTCTTCTGACATAGAATAGGAACAGGCTCATATCTCTATTTCATAGGAATCTCCACCAAAAGGACTGTATACCAGCAAAGAAAGATGTGATATGAAACAACACCTGGATGCCAAAGCCAGAGAACATCTATTTAGAAAACAGGGATTTTTTTTTAAACTAAGGATCATTAACCACTTGGCAAAACCATGAAGAGAAGTAGCATATTAGAAAAATACAATGGTCCATGATTAATGGAATAGGAAAAGCAAGTCAATTGTCCCTTCTGCCCTTGAAATCAATGAGTTATCCAAACTCTCAGCAGGTGGGAGAGAAGGGTTTGGTTTTTTTTTTCCCTTAAAAGTAAAACCAATCAGTGTTGACTAATCAGCACCAGACTAGACATTTAAGAGGGTCCACTACTGCAACCTGTAAGCACTTACGAATTGCTGTCTTGACTGAACGTAATGATGTTTTACAAAATAATAACTATGCACTTAGTACATAGTGTGATAGTCTGGCTGGGTTTTGTTTGTTTTACATGTGGAAGGGAAGGCTGATTTTTACACACTAGCTCTGACTTTTAAAGTTAATTTGAAACTACTCATTTTCAACTGGTGGCATCTAAATTGGCATCAAAGATGATTTTTCATTTGTTCAAATGAAAAACATCAAGACTGCATCATTTCACTCCTACTTGTAACACAAGAGCTGCTTACAAACTGTACATAATGTGAACCCTTAACAATTAAAAATCCCTTGCACAAGTCTAAACCAATCAGAAAATACAGGAAGAAATGGCAAGAAAGGCTGCGTTTGTGCCGGAGGTCAGCAGATGAGCCACTTTCCCTCCCGTAACGGAGAGGTGCTGCTTGTTCCTGCCTGTGCTAGGGACAGCAGCAGTGACGGGCACTGGATCAGAAAGCCTGGGCTGTGTGCGGGGAGCGGCATTACAGGTGTCAGGCCAAGTCAGAGAAATGTGCTCTGAATGGCTGGTGCCAGAATGCGCCGATTTAAGAGGTAAAACAAAACCAACAGGAAATAAACCCAAATGAAAAAGGATTAGATGGCGGGCAAGATTATCCTAGAAATAGGTGCCCTCACTTTTGCTTCCTTTTAATACAGCCAGGGGCCAAGGAGACCCATGTTTCCAGTGCTAATGGGCCTAGTTGAAAGCATTAAGACATTTTATAAAGAATGAGAGGCTGCGGGATTAGGAGTGATGGGAATTCACTGGGTGTTTGTGAATTAGCATCAAGGGATGTCTGACTCCATGGAAAGTCTGAAAAGCAGAGGTACATGGAGATACCGTTATAGAAGGAAAATAGCATGGACATTTTTCTAGTTAAAACCAATGTTATTATTTAAATATAGCTCATTATACATGTATGTTAATTTCTCTCCTGAACTTTAAGATATAGAGCAGACCACAAATTTCTATTCACTCTTGCTTATCATGGAAGCACAGGGGATATTAACTTTGGTAAGAGGATTAGCAGATGCTCAGTCTGGGTCCTGAGTGGGACTTCATGGCGAGACTGTAGCCTACATAGCCCATTCAAATACTAAATGCTGCAGCTGCGTGTGCTAAAGAAAGGCAGATGAAAAAAACCCACCAACTTTATTATAGGAAAAATGGCTAAGAAAAGCAGGCCTGTTGGAAGAACAGCGCTGTACTAAGCGCAAACAGCTACAAAGGAGTGGGGTTGTGTGGCTGAAAAGTCCCGTGACCACCAGGTCCAAGTGGCACGACATCCTGATGGGCGTGCCAGGTGCTGAAGGCAGTTTCTGAACCGGTGTGTCTGTGTGTGGTCATTGCAAACAATGACTCACGCTGCTTCCTGCACTAACAGTCCCCAACTTGAGAAACACCGGAAACCAAACCCCAAACTGGTCCTTATTGCATCAGGCTAGCAGTAGCAGTCCCAGGAAATAAAACGCTGAAAATAACGAAAAATGTTTCTCTGTCTGCAACTCACAATCTTTCAAGTAACTGAGGTTATTCATGGTCCTTCAGCTGCTGCACACTAACAAACCATAGGTGAAAAGATGTAAGTCGCATACTGCATCGTCTTTGAGACTGCAGTAGCAGCAGTATTTGGCTCATCCAGCCTCCACTGAACCAGGCACTCGTTGCAAGGGGGGAAAAGAAAAAAAAAAAAAAAAAATTGAAAAGTTGGGACTGACTCCAGAAGACGTTCCAGTTTTCTCTTCCGAGTTTTAGTCTGCGAGGACTCTGTTATCATTAGTGCGAGGGGAGTGGGACCTTTTACTGAAAGAGCTCAAGGGCTTCTGCAGAATGAGACAGATAGTGAGCTTTGATGAAGTGCAGTGCTGTGGTCAATTCTAGTAATCTTTTAGCTGCCCCATAAAAAGCCTATTGGATTTGCCCACCGGTGCAAGCTGTTGACCACTGCCATTTTCCATCAGTGTTCTGCTTACATCCATCTGTGACTGGTTTGCAGACAAAAGCTGCTGGCATCCTATTTGTGGTGCGCAGGCATCCCCCCAGCCGAGGTCGCTTGTGTGACCATACAAACAGCACGCGGGAATAAAAAAGGATCTCCCTGTCTCCTTTCAAGGGCAGAAATGACGTGTCCCAGCACCGCGCGGCTCCTGCTCGGCAATTTGTGGGGGCAG
>NW_009205480.1:0-19406 GCF_000690835.1 Fulmarus glacialis
CGGCGGAAGGCCGCACGCCGCAGCGTAGCGGGTGCAGGTTGGCTACAGGCCGCACGTCTTGGTTTGACTCTGGGTTTGCTGTTCCTTTGTGGTGTTCTGTGCCGTAATGCAATCGTAAAGAAGGGGTAGTTTGGGAGGGCAGGAGCTGTGCTACGGCTGGGCAGAGAGGGGGGTGGGAAATCACACGTGAACAGGGTTTTTTTGTGCAAATAAAATGAGCTGCGTTTCTCCGGTGGTGATTTGGGTGGTGGCTTGATGGAGTTCACTTATATATACTAATTGCTGCAGGTGTGTGAGAGCTCAAAGGTTTTCGGAGGTAATTTAACCACGTTAAAAATAAAGACCACACCACTCACAGCCACATACTTCTTTATAGATTAATATTTACAACTTGGTTCAGATGTTAACTGTCGATTTTGGTAGTATCCGACATACACATCTGAAAAATTCTCAGCTGGGGAGTTCAACGCTTATGAACATATGAAAAGGAAGAAAATTGCTGAGAATGGTGACTGCTCTGTGTCCTGTTGGAGGCTGCCAAGTGTGAGCCATGTTACCAGATGTGCCATTGGTGTAAAGAAGCTCGAGAGCATCCTTTGTGTCAGTGGTGTTACATGTATGGTTTTATGCAGTGTCTCTCTTGGAAGCTGTTCAAATCTGGAATCACGTTTGGTGCACTTTTTTCATTGACCTCTCGATTCAGCAGGTAGACAAACATGGGTGCCTACAAGTACATCCAGGAGCTATGGAGGAAAAAGCAGTCAGATGTGATGCGATTCCTCCTCCGTGTCCGCTGTTGGCAGTATCGCCAGCTGTCTGCCTTGCACCGAGCTCCCCGGCCCACCAGACCAGACAAAGCTCGCAGGCTGGGATATAAGGCCAAGCAAGGTAATGAGACGTAGAGGTGAACCCCATGTGCTTTGTGATGGAGTTTTATGTTTTTATGTCCGCTTCCTTCCTTCCCTGAGTGATAGTAGAATAACAAAATCTGAAACTTAAATATTCCACAAGAACCTGAAGTGTCCTGCATGAAATGAACTTAGTATTATAAATGTGTTAAATCTGTAGCAATGCCCCCAGCCCAAAACCAAACTTCATGTAGTTTTGAATTCATGCCTTCTATCGCCATCTTGGCAATGGAGATCGAGTGGGCTTTGGCTTTAATTCTCACTCTTGTGCTGTGTTACTACTGCAGAGTTGACCGGTGCTTTTAGTATCCTGGGTTTGGGGGTTGTCCTTTTTCTGCCCAGATTTTATCATGCGTTACTTTGACTGTATTACTGCTGTATGCGCTTGAGTAAGCAAGATGACGTAGTTTGTGCTGTCATTAGAAAACAGTTACTGGTCAGTGAAAGAAACTTGGGGAAAGTGGCCATCCATCTGCAACTTGAGCAAATCCTTGAAACAATATGTTTGTTCACTATGAAAATACAAAGCTAAGAGTCTATGCTTCTGTTACTGTTTGTGAAGCTTGTCTGGTTTCCTCATTTTTCAGTGATCGGATTTCAGCAGAGTTTGTGAATGGCTTGTGCTTTGGCGCTTTATGAATGCTACTATCAGAATCTGGGATTTTAGTTTTGGGGTGGTTGTTTTATTGGGTGTTTCGGGGTGGGAGTTTTTTGTGTTACAACGTAGCAGTAGCTGTTCTTAGTGTATTTGGAACTGGGTAGTGGAAAGGTGCCATAAACTCTGGTTTGGAAGTAAAAAACAGTCTTGACAGGACATTGCTTTCCTTACTGAGTTGTAATGGAAGTAACAAAAACATCTTGTGCTAGCCACCTCCATTTGTAGGTTTTGGTGAATGTTGGTATAGTGACCTAATTTTCGTGTGAAGCTTTTGGGGTTGGAAATGGAGTATGGGCATGAAAATTGCCTTGCTGTGATTTGCACTTGCTACCCTACAGAATTCTTCTAGTTCCTAAGTCACCATTTCTTTTAGGTTACGTTATCTACCGTGTCCGTGTTCGCCGTGGTGGTCGTAAACGCCCAGTCCCGAAAGGTGCAACCTATGGTAAACCTGTGCATCATGGTGTTAACCAGCTGAAGTTTGCCCGGAGTCTTCAGTCTGTAGCAGAGGTGACTATTTTGGTTATTGCTCAGAAACTTGGCGGTAGGAAGGTCTTTCTTAGTCTGTAAAACTTGAAAATACTCGGAGACAAAAAAGCCCCAAACAACTGTTTTGTTAATGTGTTGGGTAAAAGATCTCGAATACTGATGGCAGGAAAGCACCAGAATGTCTTGAAAAGCTGTACTGAGACAAATGAAAAAACTATTCAGATTTTACAAATGGGGTCTGGGGAAAGTACTGGTTAGGTGGTTTATTGACGTTCATAGTGTATACTTCTTTCTAAAGTATGCCACGATATTTGTAATGAAAAATAGACATACAACCAGTATAAACCCCAGTAAAATAAAGGCTTAGGCATGAGAAATAAAAATTAAATATGCTAAGGTGTCTGACTTCATTCATCACTAAATCCCACCTCTGTGTTCCCTGCCATGGTGTATGTATTACCAGCTTTAGGTAATGGTCCTTTCACAAAGTACAGATGAGTTCCTGTCTTAACTATAGCACGTGTTTGTGTAGTAGGAGTGCCACACAGTGTGCTTAGCTGGATCATAGGATCTGAAAGCAGTGTGCCAGAGACCTTCTGGTTCTTTATAAAAAAATTTGGTACCTCACAAGCACAAAGATTGGTGGTTAACTTGTTTTTAGGTGAGATGTTGTTACCTGCTGAAATACTCAAAAGGGAAACTTTCATTTGATGAGTTTCATAATGTCACAGTAGTAGAGTTGAAGAGATGTAGTTCTTACCTTTAGAAAAAACTCTTTCAGTGGGTTAGAATTAATACTAGTCTGCACTCTCAAAAAAGAGAGATTGTGAAAGAATGGAGACTGTTCATTGCCTTTCCATCTTGAAGCAGAAGACTTTTCTGTTCCCAGGACTTCAAAAATATTCGTAAGTGACTTCAGCAAGTTGAATATGGCGGGGGGTTTTTTAAAGGGAAAAAAAATGTAAATGGGACATGCTAATTAAAAAGCAACACAGATGATGAGTTTAAATTTAAAATGCAGTTCTGTGTTCTCAGTGCTCATAGTATGCTCTTCGTATATGCTATTACCAGATATCTGGTATGGATGGCTAATCACATGCTCACTTGCAACAGCTCATGGAAGAGGTTATTGGCCCTCAGTTTTAGTTCAAAATTTTCTGAATCTGACATGCTTTTTCCTGGAAGACTTACATTTTTCAGATAGAAATGTTACAGAAATATCAAACCTCCATTGTAGCTACCATCCCCACATAGAAGCTGGTTGAGGGTGGTTGGTGTTTTAATGTTTAATGTATGTATTGCTCTCACATGCTAGAATAAAACAAGGACTTGAAAGAATTTTGTTACATCTGCAGAAAAAAGTCAAGTGTGGTTTAGTGGAAGACTGTAGTAATAGGTTGGGATTGCATTGGGATAGAAGATGGGTGGGCTCCCACAGAGCCCACAGAAGATGGGTTCATACTTTCCCACAGTGATGATTAAGTCCTAGGATTAAACACACTATTAGTGTTTTAAATAGGGAGCATTCTTGCAGGAGAGGCAGATGGAGTTGCATAATTGATATTTTCTGCTTTGTTTTGTTTTCTAAACTAAGACTGCTTCTTTCCAACCACAAGTGAGGATAGGAATAGCAAGCACTAATATACCAGCAGTGGAACAAAGACTTGTTACATCAGCTGTTTCTTTTCTCCTATCACTATGGGCTTATTCTCTGCAGAAATATCTTTCTCCCCTGTAGCTTTGGATGTGCAAATTGATCAGTCTTTCATAACTTCCCACAAAAGATTGTTCCGTGGCCCCAAGTGGAGCTTGTGCTCTTCATCTTCACGTTAAAGTTGTTTTTAACTCTGTGTATTTACTTATTGGGTGCTTCCGTGTACAAAGCAGTTCATTCTTTTGTCAACCAAGCACCTTCCTCCTTATGTTCTTTAAAACCCGTTTCATGTAGGAATCCAAGCAACCTTTTTTTTTTAATACAGCATTCCTTTCAGCTATTACTTTTTCTTTTGTCTTTGCAACTGGAAGGGGAGCAGTTCTTTTAGGAAGAGAGGGTCTCTCGGGGCAAATTGAAATCTCTAGCACCTACAAAATTTTAGGTTTGAGTTATTCATACCTTTCTGCATGAAGAGTGCCCTGCATCCATGATTTTACAGCCTTTTGCTTTTTTTTTCTCCTGTAGGAACGTGCTGGCCGTCACTGCGGGGCTCTGAGAGTCTTGAACTCGTATTGGGTGGGTGAAGATTCCACTTACAAGTTTTTCGAAGTGATCCTGATTGATCCCTTCCATAAGACCATCAGGCGCAACCCTGATACCCAATGGATCACCAAGCCCGTTCACAAGCACAGAGAGATGCGTGGGCTGACATCGGCCGGGCGGAAGAGTCGTGGTCTTGGCAAGGGCCACAAATTCCACCACACCATTGGTGGCTCACGTCGTGCTGCCTGGAGAAGACGCAATACCCTGCAGCTGCACCGTTACCGTTAATTCCTGTAAATGTAACGATCTAATAAAGCTGATGCGGGTTGTTGAATTTAACAAGTGCTTCTGCTGCTTCTTGGTTTATGTGGAGAAGTGTAGAATTCTCCAGGAGTTCAGTTGTTTCCATATTTTGAAAGGATTTTTAAAATGTAATTTGGTATTTGTGAAGATTGTTGGCCCCGAGCATAGAGTTCTGTGATGGGTTTCACTTTTGATAAGACTGAAAAGACGTGTGCAGTGTGAATTGAAAGCTTAATGGCTAGTCCATGTTCTTTTTTCTGTTGGTCTGAGTATACTTCACTGTCTGTAGGTCGGGGTCTCTGTCCTGTGCTTAGACGGAAGGCCAGCTTTGATCTTGTGCAATGAGATGTAAACTGAAAGTGCTAGTTTATTTTTTATAGGTGATTAAATACTAATGGCAATTTTATTTTTCAAGTTCTGTTTTTTTGTATGTCTTCAGTGTGAAACTAGCTCTTGAGCCTGTGTTATTTGAAAATGTAGGCTAAATCGACTAAGCACAGAATAAAAAGGTAAGGCTTCCTCTGTTCATTAAAGTGTACAGTATTTTAAATACGGACACTTCACAAAGAACTATGCGATGCTTTAGGTTGACTAATAAAATAGTGACTGTAGAGTAGGTATTACTTCATTTGTGCAAGATTCCAGGCTGTTCATTTTGCATTTTGCAGTGGAGACAGTGTTTCTTAGATCTGCCTTTTGATACCAGAACAGAGAACATTTCTCTAGTGTTAAAGAGCTGCATTCTGATTTACTCTGCATCGTTAGGTGGTAGAAATAATCACATGTGGATGACAACAGTTATAATCACAGATGAATGTATTTTAGGCTATGTTTTGTAAAATTACAGTGTGATCTTTCAGCATGAAGTCAACTCTCACATAAATGCTGAGAGGGGAATAACTGCAATTTCTGGTAAACTAGCTGCACGGTTGTCCTAGCTTCCATAGATTTTGTACCACGTCCATTGGGTAGTGATAGGAAAAGGGATCAATAGAAGGCCCAAGAAGTAGCTGCATCTTCCTAGAGCTTCAGCTTGGGGTGTGGAAAGGGTTTTAAACAACAGAAAACTAATGCCGAGACTGAAATGCCCAAGATTTGCCCTTCAACTGAAATTAACTTTCTTTTCTCTTTAAGTTCTTATAGGAGGAGTGTCTGAAGTCTGAAGAAGAGACTCTTCTGGCAGCATGTTCTTAAAGTCAGGGAGAACAGCTGGAGAGGCCAATCCTTCCATGCCATGTTTTGTTCGGCTCAAAGAAACAAAAAAATTAAAAAGCGTTCTTTTGTAGCTATGTTAAAAAATGCTACCTGCTCCTCTAAAGAAGGAAGATTTTTTTTTTTTTAACCTTTCCTGTGTGGGAGGAACTAGTATGAGGAAGAGGAGGATTCTTGAAAGCAGCTCCTGTGATGGTGTGGGACAGGAAATGGAAGTTCCTAAGAGCAGACTCCCAGGAGTCTGATGATACTGTACTAGAGCTTGTTAAGTTGTTCAGGACCCTTGCTTTGATGGGGGAAGGTGCCTGGGCGGTCAGCACTAACGCTGTGTCTCTTGCCAGGGTTCAAAATTTCCAGCGCATGGGGGATGTCTTCAGTGAGACTTGTCTGAGGTTTCCCCTCATTGCCCTCATTTCCTGTAGCTTTTTGAACTTCAAAATAGGGGGGAAATGCTATCCCCTCCAAAGTTTGTTGAAATCTACTGATGAAAGTGTATGTAAGAGGGTATGGTACTGATCAGACTAGCTAAGGAATTTGAAACAGATGGTACTGTCTTCAGCGGGAGCTCTGGGTACGTACAGCTTATCCCAAGTCATCAGGAAATCGGATCGCCTTAGCATCTTCTCACAGTGGAAGTGTCTTATGCTCTGTTAAACTGTTTTGGGTTGGAAAGAGGGGAAATTGCAGAGTAGTATTTGTGTGAAGAGGAAAGGCAAATTATCTTTGTTAAAATCCGTGTTTCAAAAAGGCAAAACATAGAGGAAAAACTTTTTTGTTTGGGGTTGTTAGCCTGGGAAACCAGGCTTAGAGAGAGGTTATGTGATCTCTGCCTTTCCTACTTGATTTTTGAACCTGTTGTGCAAGTTGAACAGAGATTGCAAGTCTATGTTCCTTACGAGTTTGGTGAAAATCAGTCATCTGAGACAGTAGCCCTAGTGAGAGGCGGTTACTTGAGTTCAACCCTCCTTATACACCAAGAGTCTGCCTGAAACACAGATACTAAGCTGTGGCTGAGGGGGGTGGGGGAAGGGAAGAGGAAGCATCAGGAATTCCACTGGTGAAATTTGTTAAGACACGGAGGAATCCAATAATTGGTTTCCAAGCCATTTACTTCGCTCCGCTTGCAGGACTGCTTATTTCTCAGTCTGAACAGGCATGTTTTAGACATAATTGAAAGAGCTGTCTGGTTTCTAGGCAAGACAAAATGAGTACCACAGTTAAACTGCAGAGAAACGGGGCTGTACAGTACCAGCCTGTTTCAGCCTAATATCAGGTACTGTTGAAAATAGTTGACTGTAAGCTTTTATTAGGCTGGATTTCACTTTTGTGTAAGCAGCCTAGATTAACTAATTGCTTAGCCTTTGGTAGAAGGTGAGGGCCTGGCAAGTAATTCAGCTCCTGTTAGAAACTAATTCTGTCCTCCCGAAGGGTGGGATGTGTAAAAACAGATTGTGTGATTTAGCATGTTCTTTAAATAAGCAAGTAGTAAACTCCCTTCCACGTAGCTAATAGAAGTGATCATTACTTGGCAACACTAGCTAAGCTGAAAAGTACAGACCACGCTAATCAACAGCGAGTGTAATTGTTTCCTTTCATTGTCTCTGAAGCATTGGGAGTCTCTGCAAGGCAGCTGTGTGCTGCTGGGCGAGGGACGCTGGCGTGCTGCCTGCGGTAGGCACAGATGCTGATGGAGGGGGCCGTTGGCTCTTCCTTGCGGCAGAAGGTCATTGAATGTCACTGGTGATTTTGTGGGGGTCTTAGAATGAAGTAATTAGCAATGGAGGAGAATAATAGCTGGACTTGCTCACTTATCTCTGTCCTTGTAATGCAGCAGTTGTTCACTAGCCTTGACCCAGTGAGAAAAGCGACTGCATGTGAACAGTCCCGTCCAGCTAACGAATTAAAATGCTAGACTCTAAAAACAGATCCTGATTCCTATGCTTTTATCTACTCACTCTCCAAGATGGGGAAAAGACACTATCTTTTTTGCCCTTGTACAGTTCTTTTCTTTTGCAGCATGCACAGGTCTATTTTTGAAGGTATCAAGCCGAAATACCCAGAGTGATGGAAATGGGGCTTCAGCCACAAAAAAAGGGAATTTGGATTTGAATTGGACACTTTTCTGGGGCTTCGAGCGAGCACCGGCTCTTTGATCCAATCCTTTTCGAGTAATTGGTTGAAATGTAAAGCTGTATAAAAGGATGGAGAGCCTGTGGGTTGTTCTTCTCTTCATGTGTCAAGGTTCTGAATCAGCCTCAATTTAATAATTACATGCAGGGTGTTTAGGTTGCAAAGTCTAGCTCCCTAAAGTTCGGAACTGCCTGAGCTACGCTGCTTACGCAACGTTTAATTCGGTGGCTATCCTGCTCTTACCTAACGTGCCAGAAGAGGCAGGGGCTGGAACCCAGTTCTTCTGGGCCCCTTGTCACTGTCTGAAATTTAAGAGAGCATGCTTTTCTTCAGTATCAAATGATGTTCAATGACATCCTATAATTAAAGGCTCTTATGTAATGAAGATGACATTTAATCTCATTAAATACTGTCAACTCTCCATCATTCAGGGAAACGGAGAGCTGGGGTATCCTGGAGATCAGGGAGCTCAGTGGGAGCAGATGAGTGATTAAATTAAGCCTGGCTCTGTTCAGATCAAGGCTGGCTGAGAGCGCTCTCTCAGATGGAAGGAAGCCCCTTCTGAGCCTGCTCTGGTTTCCCTGCATTGCCTTCCTGGTACCAGGCTTTAGAGAAAAACCCTTGCTAGTTTATATGCTGGACTGGAGCTGGCTCCTTAGGGGTTATGCGGTCTGTACCTTGTCACGGAAGGGCTGCAGAGGCATACCTTGGACCCAAGCTGAATGTCCACGTGCAAGCCGGGAAGTTCCCTTGGAAACACAACAATCAAGAGGTACATTGGAGGAAAAAGAGAAAAGGAGGAGGCAGAAGAAGAGGACAAGTCAGCTGGCTTCCAGCTGGGCTTGTTAGTACCCCAGTGCTGCCCGGTGACAGGTTAACGCATTGCAGAGGTGGCTGTGGCTAGCCAGGGTCCAGCAGGGTTCATCAGCCAAGTTTGCACGATGCAGCCCCCGGGGTATAAACCTGGCTGGACCCAAGTCTCAGCACAGAACTCGCTCAGGGTGCCTGTGTCTCTGGTGTTAATCTGCAACCCCGACAGAGACGGCAGCGGCTGCGCTTCACCAAACCCAGAGCAGAAGGACGGTTCTTGGTTGGTGCTGAGAACCGTAGGCTGTGAAAGGCACTACGTCCAGCGCTGGAGCCCTCCATCTTCCAGGCCTCGTCCCCAGGCTGTGTGTCAATAGCCAGAACAGCAGGCAGACACCAAGATCCTATCACACTCTGCCTTGTGTTCACACGTGTAACGAAAATGAGTCGCCATCCCCAGAGAGCTCATACGCCAAGTGGAGGAAGTAGCTCATTAGTCCGGTGTACGCTCATTCATTTATTCATACATTTTTCTTCCAGCATTGTTTTTCTGTGACTAACAAGCAATTATTTGAACCCTTTCCTTATATGAGAATCGCGGCCCTTCAACTCATCTGCTGTTACAGTCCACCTGCCTCTCTCACGGGTTTCGTGATTAGTCAGATGAGTTTAGATAGCAAGTTACGCAACCTTTATAAATAATGTGTTTTGAGCTTTGTGTTTTCAGTTCATTCAGAGCTATATATAAAAATGATGTCTTATAAGTTGCTGTGTTGTTTGCAACCATTTGGAAAGCAGTTTTGTCAATGCACGGTTAAACGAAGTCATAGTAAAGCTTTTAGGTAAATGGAAAATTTCATATCATTTTCACTTTGTTTATGACTTATTGCTACAGGTGTTGACGGAGAACAACCGCTTACAATCTTTTTACAGAAAAAGACACAAAGATTCAGCTACACAATAAAAATCAAGGACAGATATAAACCAGTTAATATTTGTAAATTTGGGAAGAGGTGGAAATAAAAGGAACTTCCTTGATTTTTTTTATAGAATTGTACATTATTTATACAAAATACGTGATTCAATTGATTCTATGGAATCTGGAGAATCTAGTTCCCAATCTGAAGGTAGGTAGTTTTATTTCTGACAGGTGCCTGGTTGTCCATACATAACAGATACAGACTAAAAACCCATACAAACTGATAGTGAGATACCAAGTTTTTCATGTTAAGGCCAATGATTTGTACTGGGAAGATAACTGCCCTTTATGTTTTAGATTACACTTGCTATTTGGGTTTTGGACTCTGTTCTACCCAAATAGCAATTTTAAAGCAACAGTTATACCATATCCATGGGAAACAAAAAATAAATTAATTACTATGATGGGTTACACTGGAAACCCAATTCTTAGATTTGTGATTTATGTTGCCGAGAAGGAAAAAATGAGAAAAGAAAACAACCCACTGTGAACAACTGAATCGCCGTTCTGACTCCTGAGGCTAAATGAAAAACTCCGCTAAAGTTATTGTTTTCATTGGCTAGTTTAATAAAAATACAAGAATCATAAAACTATGGAAAACATATGGAATCCACAAGTTCTATTTTCTCCGGTGATGGTCCCATCTGTTTAAGACTGAAAGCTTTAAAATACCTCTCTAATAAATGATCTTGCCTTCTAGTAGGTGCCATTCTGGCAACATTCTGAAGTTTTAATTTATTTTAAGAAAAACAATTTTAAAATAAGGAAATAAGGGATTTGTTTTGAGCCTGAATAATTTTTTAGCCAAATTATGAGTGCGTGGAAATGAACTGCAGAACTGGACTTTTGTCCAGATCACAATGAACACTGAAACTTGATGGCTTTTGCAGATTTTGCAAATTGTCCTAAAATCGTATTAATTGCATTACAATTTGAATATTGAAGTGTATGCTCCTTTCATAGGAACTTTGTAACAGCAGTAAAGGTTGAAGCAATTTCATCATACGCAGAGGAGTGAGATGGAGAACTGGGGAAGCGATTACCCTCCATCTTTCCCCGCTTTGGCCCCTGAAGTGGTAACCCTGGACCCGCTCTTTTGGCACCTACCAGCCAACCCAACCTGACCCATCTCGTTTCTCCCTGGGTTTATTACAGCCCTGTGCAACAGGGTACTGCTTGCTGCTGACTTGGTTCTTTTTGTTATTGTTGTTGTTCGATATCAGTGAGATGATTGCCAAAGTTGTAGTCGTTTGGGTTTGTAAAAAATGAGCTTCTCAGCTTTGTGTGCCAACGCTGTTGTCAGAAGAGCTGACTCCAGCTGTCCGTCAGGCACGGAGGGGAGGAGAAGAGGTAGGAGAGCAGTAGGTCTAAGATGGCCAGCTTTGAGGCGGGAGACTTCCTAATTCAAAGATAGACCCAGTGTCATGTGTGTGGCTGAGATCCGTGACCCGGGACCGGATTAAGACTTGGCATTGCCTCAAAGGGAAAAAAAAAAGTGTGAACTAATCAAGCCCCCGGCTCCGGTGACAGGAGCGGGGATTCAGGGTTTGGCAGCGCCCGGCCTCCCACCATGCGTGCGAGGCCAGTCCAGAGGTCTAGGCACGGTGTCCGCTTCTGACAGGGGCCAGTGGTGGGTGTTTGGAGAAAGGCTGGTGAGCACGGAGCAAGCCCAGCCCCGCTTGTAGCATCTCGGGTTCTCTGACGAGCAGGGTGAGGATTTCCTCACACCGTGGTTGCCCTCGGACTGTCCTGCTCGGTAACTGCAGCGGGACCTGCGTGCCAGCAGCCACCCAGGACAGCTGCAAGCTGCGACACCCAGAGCTGGCTGGGAACTCCCACGGGGCTTCTGGCTCAGCACGAGCGCAGGCTGGATCCGTACGCGGGATGGCATCTGAAGGGAGATAAAAAGAAAATGATTGCCTTGACTCATAGGTGCATCCTGTAATTTGAAATGGGAAGTGGAAATATAACCTGTTTTGATGGTCTGCTCCTGGAAGCTCACTGAACCAGAGACTTTCCAGATGACTCAGAGCAAGACGGTTGCTGGCTGAGAACTGCTGTGTCAAGGATTTGGCAGGATTATATAACAAGCAGTTGTCCTTCACCGCTGATAACACGCCTTCTCTGCGAGATTTATGCTTACAATTGACCAGTTTTGAGGAACTGCAATAAAACAAAATGGCAAGTGCCTGGAGGCATTTTCAGGATGCAGCTGAGCTCCTGCCCGGAACAGACCTGTGATTTGTTTCTGGACATTGCGCTACAGTTGTTCAGGAAGAGAAGATAAAATTTCACTGCTAGCCTCATGACGCCACCCATTCCCTTGCAGTGGTCCCGTTTAAGCTGTGTTTAGCATGGTGTTCCTCGCTCTATTTAGCAAAAGAACTAAAACTAGTTGAGGAGAATGTACCTGTTTCTTCGCAGTTGAAAAGGCTAAGGTCCAGAGAGTGATCTTTTTGCTTTTTGGGAGCTGGGGCAAAGCTGGCTTCTTTTGTGTGCTTGAATTTTGCTATGTCTCTTTCAGTGCCCCTCCTGGAAAAGTTTGTACTGGATTGAGTGTTGGTGAAAATTGTCGGTGTTTGTAGCTGGAGACGAAGAAGATCCTTTCTATCCTCAAAAAAAGTGTTTTCATTCTCCCAGTTCAGAAAAAAAAAAAAGAAGAAACAGGAATGCTCCTTTTTGCTAATGTCCGATATCACCTTTTGGAGAAATTAATTGATTGTGGCAGGGAGTTCCAAGAGTATTTTCAGTCCTTGGAGCTGTGTTTGAGACCCTAGCTGGGAATCGCATTTATTTGCTGATGTTCACGTAACAACAGATGAAGTGACCATGATGATTTTATTAAAACCTTAAGTGCCTCACCAGGAGGTTTTGTTGGTTTGCCCATGATCACTGGAAGGAATGAGGGAATTTGCTTCATTCCTTCTTATTTGTGGTGGTTTAGAGCAGACAGTTCTTACTCTGACTTACTGTAGAGAGCCAGTTTTGCCACACATGAAACTGGTAGCTGAATCTGGCTAAATGCATATCTGTCTTTATTCACGAGGCTGATAATATCCAGCTCTGTTTCCATCACATCAAATACAAATATTCCCTTAATAGGAATATCATTGTGTCAGGAGTAATCTGAGCAAGCCACTGAGGCATAACACAGACAAGCCCAAGACTCAGGACAGCCAGAGAGGTCAGTATTTCCACTGCTTGTACAAGTGCCAAAATTACAAGTATGGGTTAGTTTGTATCCAGCAATGTTTGTATCCAGAATATCCCACAAACATATTTCTAAGACCCTAGGAAAATAATATGGATCTTACTTCATTTGGATCTATCTCATGTAACGGGCATTACATGATTATAACCTTTTTGCTTTCAATAGAGTTATTTGAGATTTATCTGGAATCCAAGTTATTTTAAGAAGCGTTGTGTATTTGCAAATACCTGAGGTTTGTTTCTAGTAGGCTTTCACTCTTGCTACCAATGCCTTGCACAGAGTTTTATGAGAGAAACTACATTTGTTTTAACAGTTAAGTTTTTATAGCTGGAAGCAATTTTCTTTAGTGTAACATTTCAGAAGCCCTTTATGGCTAGCGATATTTCATTGAATGCCTGAAGATTGAGACCTACTGCATGACTTTATCATGTATAAAGCTTATTATCTGACATAATTTGGTGCATAGCAGGCTTATTTATTTAAAAGGTCACACAATCATATTTCACCACTGGTAATGGCATTTTTATCCATTTAATAGGTTTATCCTAAAGCATATTTATTCCCAATGCATTTTATTCTGAAGCCAGTTAATAACTTTAACTCTTCAGGCTCTTAGCAGAATAGAGAAGCCAGCATTTCGGAACAAGAATTTGACCGGTTGGGCCTAATCCAGGAGGACACAAGGTCTGATCTGGTGTTCCATGCGTCATCTCCTGATACAACTCAGCACCTTGAAGCATTAGGCCTTAAATCATCTTTTGACCTCCCAGTTAGCCAGGGTGAGACAACGATCAAGAAAAAAACACTGCGCTATATAGAGCTGCTGAAAGTCTGAAGTTGTCCTGGCCCCTAAACTGCCAGCTGTCCATCGGGTAGTTACAGGTAATAACTCTTGGGGCCAAAATATGGTTTTGTTTATTCCCCAGAAAAAAATTTTACTGATTTGAATACGCTTGCCTTTGTTTTGCCTGGATGTAAAAGTCCTCTCTCTCGGGGCCAATGCACAGGGACCAATGGCACCTGCAATGAGAGGCTGTTCATTTTCTACAATCTTGGGCTATTCAGGGCCCAGATACAGGTAGGATTTGCCTCTGTTCATGACAGAGCTGAGTTTTCTCCGGGATTTTCCTTGTAAAATGTGCCAGTAATCACAATAAGCTTGTGCTGCTCCAGAGGAGAGAAGCAAGGGCGATACACAAAACCTTGCAGGAGCTGTGGGTGACATTTCTGACTTTGTGTCCCCTCCATACAACCTGCAGAGTTTTCCCAAGACGAGGAGAAGGCATCATTTGCATCTCTGCTCTGCCCAGGACGGAGCTTTGTGTTTGTGTTACACTACACCCCTCCAAGGATTAAGGTAGTTTACAAAGAGAAAAAGCAAACTGGATTTATGTTTTGGTGGCCCGGAGAGTTCAGAAGGGAAATGGTGGAGCCGAGCTACATGACTTCTGAAGGAATGGTTTTGAGCCAGTGACAGCGATGCCGCCCACTGGGGATGTCCTGGCCAGCACGTGCCAGTGTCACGCAATGCCAACGTGATCACTGGCAGCCTGCAGCTTAGGTAACTTCCTAGTGAGCATCGGTGCTTTGAAATAAGATGCTCTGCTGGACACTGTGATGTAAGAGAGTTTGAAAAAGGCAGAAGAAAACCCAGTCTTAGAAAGATGTTTATTACGAAAGACACCAGAGGGAGAAATGCAGTTGCCTCTGGAGAGGACTGGGTGGTGGAGAGAAGGGACTGGCAGCTCTCAGAGCGAAAGGCAGCAGTTGTCTGCTGACTGTGCCTTCAATACAACACTGCTGATGTCTTCTCCAAGGCAGTACAATGTGTCGTTACAAATCACCTGTAGTTAAGTCACGTAAGCCTCGGTGTTTCAGTGAAAGTAAAGGGTAGCTCTTCATGCATCCTTTGTACAATCCGTTCTGCTTCTCTCCCAAAAATCACGATTGGCCCAATCAAGCAATAAATATTCTCATCTTCGTTTCATTAGCTGATGATTTTATTTCCGGATAAATAGATGATGTACCAGCAGATTAAGTAATTTATAGCACAAAAAGGAAAAGGTGGGCAGTGATATTCCTGCCATATAATATAGGCTTAATTAATGCAAAATTAATGCTTTGTCTTTCTGGACTAAAGGTCCAAGTCCTCACTTTCCATTAAAATCTGCAGGGGCAGCTGAGGCTCGTTGTAATATGTCACTATTGCATGAGATTATTTCCCATCATTTTGACCAGCCTAGAAGGCCACTTATGTTATCAATTGATGTGAATAAAAGGCACACCTGCGATAATACTAGGTAAGAGACAAAAGCAGAAGTGTTATGCGCTTCAGGCCATAAACCGACTGCTAAAGAGCTGAATCAGGAAGAAAGTTACCCTATGGGCAAGTTAGTATATAACTGTCTATTATGAGCTTTTATATCTTCCTGCAAGGCTCTGATACTTGGCACTGAGAGACAGGATGTGAGCGGGGGGGAAGAGTTTGTGAGCCAGCTCCTCTGTTTCGGTTATACTTAGCTCCGTGACTACACTGCTACTGGTGTACCTAAGCTAGTTGCATTCGTGTCATCTAGGCATGCCTTTAATGGGTAGGCTTTAAATGATTCTATTTTTAGCTTTTGCTTTTTCCTAAAGCGTTCTGCACACATTCAGCCTATGAAGGGATGCGATGACAAGCTAAAGACCTCTGGGACCTCCTTATCAGGATTTCTCTTCAACAGAGAGAAAATAAAAAGTGCAATAATCTGAAGAGTTAGATACATACGCGAAATAGAAATGGAGAATAAGTAGGGCAAGGGGTCAGAAAACACTGTGTAGGGCTTGACCCAAGCCAACTCTAATCGATAGAAAAATTTCCACTGGCTTCCAGAGGCTGAAATTAGTGAGATGAGTTACTGCTATTTATATCATTTAATGTAGGAAAGAAGTCACGGTTACAGCTATCATTATAATGACTTTTAGAGGGCAATATTTAAGCTAGTAACTGAAGATAGCAAGTAAATCTTTGCTTTAAAGAAGCTGGAAATGCAAGGATAAGTTTGGTATCAGTTGCCTCACTGAAGAGAAGTGTACTTGTATGAACTAGTTCCACCTGCAGTTGTGGAGCACAAATTATTCAGGACAGACAGATTACTGAGGGTTTCAGAAGGATCTCGTCAAACAGACTGACCAGTGACAAAGTGTTTTATATGGGGGAAAATAACTTTCTTTATATGTAAACCATTGTAAGCTGTAAACGACCAGGGAAGAGAACTTGGGCTCACCGTAGATCTGTGCAAACGTCAGCGTTGTTCTGAGCACCAAGACAAATAAGAGGTTAGGAATTTTTTCCTGAGGTAATAAGGAACAAAGAAACAGAAAACATCAGGAGCTGTTGGGGCTTGAAAAGATGCTGCTCCTTGGCACTTTTCATGTAAACAATTTTTTTTCTCTTTGCAAAATATATGTTTGGGAATCAAATTAGTATTATTGTAAATGTGCCAGGCACTGAAGAAATCCAACTCCTCCAAAAGCAGACAAATGCCTGCTGATGGAAACTTCTACGTTCCTGGCTGGTGTGTGGATGTTTACCAGGATTAGGAGGGCCTCTCCACAGGGACAGAAAGGTGCAGGCACTCTGTCCCGACCTAAGCAACCACCAGCACTTCAGGCCTGAGGCAAAAGAGTCATCAGCCTCCACATACCTCTGGTGAGGTGGCCAAAGTGCATCCTGTCCCACCATCCAGCTATCAACTGCACTTAACAGTTAAGTCAGCATTAGTTGCTGCAACTCTGCTGTGCCGTCTCCCATCCAGAGGTGGGAGAGTCCGTAGCACAGGTGGGAGTCACTCTGCAGCTCTGGAATATAAACATGCAGTTTTAGCTGCTCCACGTGTGTGGGGTGGGGGGCAAGAGCAGGAAATGTTTGTTCCTTCCCAGGGGTGGGAAGGGGGTAGAAGCTTTCTGTCCCACCTTCTGTGCTTTTTCCCCTCTTCTGCCCCTTCACATGTCAATGCCTCACTTCAGTCTCTTCCCACGAGAATTCTGCAGAGAGCAGCACCCTCAGCAAATGGAGGCTGAAGGATTCAGAGGCCTGATCAAACACAAAGACTCCCGATCACTCAGGGACCACTAGGTGGTCATCCTAGTGCCTGCCTGTCCTTTGGGTTGGAGAGGTGCCACGCCACTGTGAATGCCAGCAGTACACTACCTCACCAGCGTTTTGCCAGGATTTGTTTTACCCTTCGTGGAGGGATAAACAACATGGAGGGAATCACGTCTCCTCATGGGGATCAGGGAATATCCCTTCAAATAATATCATGTCTTGAAGGGAAGTGGCAGCTCAGCAAGTAACACTAGAGCTTTAGGGGCCAAGCTAGGGTCAAAGAGAAGCCCCTCAAGAAGACCAGGCACGATGACTTGGTCAGCACCCAGAGCCACAGGTTATTATGCTAGGTGTTTGTTTGTGTGGGGTTTGGAAGAGGTATGTGGAAAGAGGCTCCAAGAAAAATTTGGCTCCCATATTGCAACCCATTGGCAGAGCATTGTCTTCCCCGAGGTTACAGGGCAGAACAAAGACCTTGATGCTCCCTAAGACAGTTTTCTCCTCCAAACACTGAAGCGCCTCTCATGGACTACTGTGGCAGTCCACACCTTCGTGCTGACCAGCAGACCTATAGCATAGGAGTGGACAGGGCTGTTTCTGAGACCTTCTCCATTAGGAATTCCAGGATGGGAGTTACACTGGTTGCACCATCCCGTGGCTACCCACAGCCAGCTCTACCTGCTGGGCCTTCTCAGGAAACACACCTTTTGGCTTCCTCTGATGTTGTGGACAAGGATCCTGAGTGGAAGGCCAGGTGGTGGGCCCATTACTTGCTTTTGCCATACTCTGTCCCTAAGAGAAGTGCTTGGCTCTTGCAACCCACATGTGTGTGGGGAGCCACCTCAGGGAAGGAACCAGAGAGGATGTAGCATGGGAGCATAGGGAGCAGTCCAAAGTCATTAAGGCAGGGGTTGATCTGAGATATCAGACAGAAGCAAAACAAAGGCATTCTTGAAGACGGGTGGGGGGTGGCTCCAGGGCTGCAAAGTGCAGCGCAGAGGCAAGAGCAGGCTGAAACTGCTATAATGATCCCCGAGAGTCTCAAAAGCAGATGGTAGAAGATATTAGAGGCTGGAATCCCTCTGGGAGGGACAAAGTCCCAGCCTTGCGGTAAATAGGAGAGACTGAGATTGGGTGCAACAGTGTGACGGCATCCTACGAAGCTGTGTACGTTGCCTTTCCCATTTGTCCCGCCAGGCAGGAGCAGCAGCATTTGTCCTTGCCCACAAAGGAAGTGGAGGAGCAGTCCTTCCCTTTATTGTCCACTCTCAGGAATGGAGTCCATGGACCCGAAAAACCTGGAGCCTCCCTTGAGCACCACAGACTGCCTGCAGGCCAGGTGGACCTTTGGTCTGAGTGCCAGTGTCTGCATACGCACCTCTGAGTGCATCACTTCCACCACTGCCTGCAAAATGAAGTCTCCTGCCTTATCCAACAGCAAGAGCTGAAGTTCTATAGGTTTTTTAGCAGTCTCAGTGAACATCTAGGGGTGGTAACTCACTGGTTAGTAAATATTACATAAGGATCTTTTCTAATCCTTAATGCTTTGCCAAAATCTAAAAATAACCAAAAAAAAATCCCAGAGACAGAGAATGCATGGGTAGAGAGTACTTGCCCTGCTGTTGTTCCTGATGTTTAGCTTGGATTCCTAAGAGAATTTGGTTTATACACTATCTTCTCCTTTGAGTTTGTTGGCCAATTTCAGCTGTTGAGAGGTTTGACATGGCAGGATGGGCTCATCTCAAATACATCAAATGTGCGCTCAATCCATGAAGACCAGCAGCCAGGCGGAGGAGCGAGGCAGAGACCCAGCCAGGTGCCCTGAGCATGGGAAGGGAGGGTGGAACATCGTGCCCCATGCCTGCCCATGCCAAGGGCAGGCAGCACTGCTTGGCGGCCAGCCGAGCAGGCAGGGGCTGTGCGAGAGAGCCAGAGGGCAACGTGGCAGGGCTTAGGAAACGTAGTTTGGAGTTGGTATGAGGAGGAGAACTGGGAATATGAGGAGGACAAGAAGCTTTTGCGGTAGGAAATTGCGGGTGGGGGATAGAGGGCCCGGAGATGGCAGTGGGTGCTGTGTGTGGACCAAGAGGAAAGCTGGATGCTTCCCAGCCGCTTGGCCACAGATGGAAAAATGAGAAAACTCACGCGTTTACTTTGTTTGAGAAGTGAGGAAGCTCGCCCAAACTGACCTGTTTACCTCATTTGAGAAGAGAGGAAACTCACCCAAAATAGGAGGCAGTAAACTACATTTAGCTGTGTTTAACCTCCGCTTGTTAACCTCATTTAACCCCACCGCCTCCTTCTCAGTCTAGAGGTCAAAACACACCACGAAGCGACGCATCTCCCTTTGCCTCCCGGGGGCCGCGGAAGGACAGAGCTTCAATTTAGAATCTGCTTTCACTTCATGGAGACCCCTTCCCCCCCC
>NW_009205481.1:0-14096 GCF_000690835.1 Fulmarus glacialis
AGTGAGGGGAGGATGCTCTGCCAGCGCTCCTCCCGAGAAACCCAAAACCGAGCAGTGGAATTAGAGGGAAGAGTGTTAATTTGGTCTTCGGCAGAAAGAGTAATTTAGTTGCTTCTCTTTTCAGGTATTGATTTTAAAATTAGAACTATAGAGCTAGATGGCAAGAGAATTAAACTACAGATATGGTAAGAGTTTTCTTCTAAAGTTACCCGAGTCAATGTCTGATAACCGGGTGTCTCTGTGGTGTGGGGGGGTGATGTTACCGTTAAGTTTTTACTCCAGTTGTGCTCTTCAGCAGTTAACAATATCTTAGAAACTAAAAGATAGTTTTAGTGCATCTAAGGACTGGTTCAACAATATTTAATTAAAACTTTTGGTGGCTTTGACTCGAGCGCAGTGGTGTAGGTGTTTTGCTTGAGCCCCCGTGTTCTGTCTCTTCCAGGGACACAGCTGGGCAGGAGCGATTTCGAACCATCACAACTGCTTACTACAGGGGAGCAATGGTAGGAGCGACACGGGTCGTGCTAAACCTAAACCAGGCGGGTCAGCTGTCACAGTCAAATCGGTTGGGTTTAATGTGGAACACACGCGACTACCCGTCTTCCGACACGTAAACTCTGCTTAGCGAAATGTTTACAGTTGTGCTCCTGTTCCAAGCGGTGCTGGAGCTGTGCTGGGGCAAGGCGGGAGCTCCTCGAGGCAGCTTTCCTCTGTGACTTACTCGATAAATACGCGTCCCTCACACCGTATCTGGCAAGGCACAAACTGCGATTAAATGTTATGTAGAACGGTGAACCAGCTTTTTTAAAAACAGCCTTTGTTAAGTTGCTCCTTTCTGCTGTGGAGAAGTCTTTAACTCTTATGTAAACTGAGGCTAGCTGAAACAATCTATTTCCTTCTTAACCTTTAGGGCATTATGTTAGTCTATGACATCACCAACGAAAAATCTTTTGAAAATATTCGGAACTGGGTCAGGAATATTGAAGAGGTAATGTCTCTATTTACTTACTGAATGTTAAAGATGCTCTGTCTTCCTCCAAAAGTAGTTGAAACCTAAATGCTTCAGAATTGTTAAGTTCGTTTTGAATTCATGTGCTGAAGGGTGCTTGGAAAATAAATTGAGTGAAAATCAGTAATAATTTCTAGAATGACTTGGTTAACAGTAATTCCTTATGCTTGTACACAAGAGCCAGCTGTGGGGACTGTCCTTCTGGCGAGCAGGGGACCCAAAAGACGATGTTTTCCTACCACGACAAGTGATCCAAGAGCTGTCGTTGTGCAGGACTTGCACAGGGCTGTTGGTGCCTGCAGTGGGCTGCTGGGACGAGGGGTTTGGGGGAGCCCGTAAATCGGGGGGGGAGATGCTCGGCACCAGCATCTCCATGTTGAGTACTTGCTGTGTGCCTCATCTTTTTGACAATATTTGTCTGAAAACACCCAAGCCAAAGTCCTTTCTTTGGTCTGTTTCTATCTCAGCACGCCTCTCCAGATGTTGAAAAAATGATCCTGGGGAACAAATGTGATGCAAACGACAAAAGACAAGTTTCTAGAGAGCAAGGGGAGAAGGTAAGTGCCGTAGCTCTGATGCATTTCAACTTAGGCTTTTCAGAGTATAAAAATTGCATTTGTTACTGCCTGTAAGCTTCTTTGGTACCTCGGTGGTGTTTCTAAGTGGAACTGTTGAACATTTCCCAAGCTGTAGTTGCAATACATTTCCCTACTCTGATAAAAAGATGAATCTGTGTTAAGAATTCTTGTCAATTATCTGGTCAAGATGCGTTAGGTGCAAAGCAACGAGCTGGATTTTTGCTTAGAAAAAGGAAGAAGCAGCATGCTGGAGTTGGACATTTAGGAAATGTCTCTTTTTGGCTGAAAGCCACTGAGACGAGGTAGACAGGATTGTCTTTTCTGGCGTCAGATGTTACTTAGCCAAGGTAGAGAAGGCGCTTCTGTGCACTGCAGGTGTTACAAGACTGACAAGATATCCATGCAAGAAAAAAAATTAAAAGACAAAGGAGCAGATCAAAATGTGTGCAGTGTGTCACAGAGCAGAACGAAGCCCAGTAAGAGTAGATGCTAAATAGGAGTGAGATTTAGTTCCTGATTTCTGCAAATTGTTCTGCTTGAGTAAATCCCCAGGTTGCTATGAATCGCGCCAGGAGGGGCAGATCCTGCGCAGTTCGTTATATTTAGAGCTGTTCCGCAATTATCCAACTAACGTGAAACCTGCTTTTGTTCAGCTTGCTGCAAGTTTTGGAATTAAATTTATGGAGACCAGTGCAAAAGCAAACATAAACATAGAGAATGTAAGTACTGTAACCTTTCTCCTATATTTATTGTCTTATTTGTGCAAACAAACAATAAGATCACTTACCCATCCCGGCTGGATGCAAAACTCAGTTGCTAGATACTGCAGATGGGTTATTAAGTACATATCCGTGCATTCCCTGAAGGCGTTGTTATGCTAATGTATTTAAATTGAACTTGGTGCTTAGAGCGTAACACAAGGGTGTCACAGCAAACTGTGTTAGAGCAGCACGTGGAAGAACTCTGCTTACGTGTTCACATTCAATAACGTGATCGATCAAGGGTGACATTTTCCCACTCCAAGCCTGGATGTGCCCCGCCGTGGGCGGTGTGGGCCGTTGTGGTTTTCAGGCTCAGAAGGGAGGTAGTGGAGTTAGAAAAGGAGCATTAAAACCTGGAGGGGAGGGGGGGTCCTGAAAACTTGACGATCTTCAGGAGTTCAGTAGATGTAGAAACTTGGGAAGGCAGCTTATTGCTAAACAAAAATGTTAGAATATATTTTATTTACCATATAACACTTAACTGTTTTACTTGTCACAGGCATTTTTCACTCTTGCAAGAGATATCAAAGCAAAAATGGACAAGAAGTTGGTGAGTAACCTTTACTTGGTCCATGCTGTATTTAAATAGGAAAAAAAAAACAACCAAAAGTCGAATAGCAAGTACTGTTTCACAGTGTATAAAAAATATTTTGTGGTCTCTTTCATGGGGGATGCACTGAAGGTTATGGAAATTTATTTTTAGTTTTGTCAAGCTATGCTCTGACCTTGGCTTATAAACAATTGTCTCTGCATTTCAGGAATTAGCTGCAATGGTTGAGGTTTTCTAAATATAATTATCTTCTATTTGTTTTATTGAAAGTCAAGTGAGTGGTAGAGCAGTTTAATGATACTTCTTGCTCTTGCAGTCTGGAAAACGGAATCATATAAATTAGACATATAAGGAGGCCCACTTCATACTTCAGGGTACTCTTCAAACTAGTGTGTTTAAAAATAGGTAAATAACTAATTAGTTTTTTGATAACTGTTGCGAAAGCGTCCTGAGAAATGATGGGGTTATCTTTTGTACAACAAATAAACACCTATTTCGTCCTTATGAAATGAAGCTAACAAAGATTCCTTCTACTTCTACTGGGCATTCCACCTCCATGTGACCAGACGTGTGCTGATAGAGCTGTGATATTTTGGGTCTTGCTGACGATTCCTAAGTGTTTCAGCAAGAGCCAAACAGGCCCTGTAATTTTTTTTTTTAATCTTAGCTGTCTTTGAGTTTATAGAAAGAAGAAGAATAGGCGCAGTGCATGTTAGTCGAAGCCAAAAGTAGCAGATGCAGCTCTCTGACTTCATGTAGTGGCTGATGTAAGGCTCAGGTAAATGAGTGAAGACTCCTGTTGGTTTTAGTAATGCGGCAGGCTTGGTTCAACAAAATGAATAGATGAAGTATGGATGCTAAATCTTACAACGATGCTAGAAGCTGTTGAGTATAAATAAGTAACTTAATATTCTTTGCGTCTTCAGGAAGGCAATAGCCCGCAAGGCAGCAACCAGGGAGTCAAAATCACACCAGACCAGCAAAAGAAAAGCAGCTTTTTCCGATGTGTTCTTCTGTGAGGGACACGGCCTTAATCTGAGCATCTGCTCAACTGAACTGGACTGTGCCTGTTCTGAGTGAGATTTCCTCTGTCTGTGGACTTAGCATTTTCAACATACCTTGTCACTTTGTGACCATCTGAATAAGAAATTGTTTATTTTAGTAACTGTCTGACTCTTCAATTTTGGAGACGAAACAAGTTTATTTTCGTCAGATTGCCACTGGGCATGTGTATTGTCTAGCAGAGGGAGTACAGATCAAATGTGACCTGTGATACAGCACCTTTGCTGACAGGCTTCAATCTTTTTGTTCATATCTGTAATGTATCCAAGTTAGATTAAGTTATGATCAAAATAAGAAACTGAAATGCCAATATTAATAAAGTACAGGTATGTGTACATGATACATGTGCATATCCATGTCTGTAGATGCATGTAGAACAATCGCATCAAAACATCAAGTAAATGCACTTAGTAAGCAGTACAGGCTTATACCTTTTCAGAAGGTAGAAGGAAGCTTTCTGCATCTCCACCTCTGTGCTACTACAGAGAAGATCCTTTATCTGCCTGTTACTTATTCAGTTGTGTTATTCTAGACAATCCACAAGTACAATTGAAGTTTAAAAAAAAATCCTTCTCAAAGGAATCTCTATTTTTTTAAAAAAACCAAAGTGTGCTGTAAATATAATGGATCCTTACCATCAGGAATTACTTTATCCATGTTAGACTTGACTGTGCTTAATTAAGTACTCCAGATGTTTAGACACGTTTAACAGGAGATGATAGCTACAACAAGTCCCATGCCAATGATCTGTCATCTGTTTTTAGAGAAACAGACTCTGGTTCGGGCAGGGACACTTACTCCAAATCTGTAACATTAAAATGGGCGGCTTTTTCTTCTCCAGTTGAGAATGACTCCAGATCTGTCATGATGTAGTAGCTAGTTACAAATTGTGACAAGAAAATGTATTGCACTGCTTCCAGTTGTGTGTTCTCATGCACACTTGCTCACATATGCAAATAAATGTTGCACATATGAACACTTTCTGAAAACAGACTTTTTTAAACTGAGATTTGCCTTGCTGCTCTGTATTGATCATTCCAGATTTCAAGCAGCAACAAACCTGTTAATAGCGTGCATCAATGCAAATGATGTTTAGTCCTCAGTGGAAATATTCTATGTATTTATTCCTATAAACACAGTCTATTACATTCCGATGTATAAAATGTAACAGCCAAGTAAAGCTCCTAGGTAGCTAATTGCTCTCAGTTCAGAGACTGTAAGCCTGACTCTAAATTAGACTGACAAAAGGAGCCAGTAAGAGCCATCTACTTCAAAGTCTGCTGTCAAGTGATTGGAATTATGGTATATTTAATTCAAATGAACATATCAGCTGTGTCCTGCAACTCACTGGAATTGTTAACATGCTTTGTTTACATTGACAACTGCACTTAAGGGTAAAATTAAAGCTGATTTTAAAGTTAATGAATTTACTCACCAGTTTTGTTTTCTTCCAGTTTGTGGTATTATATTCTGGCCTCAAAGTAGCACTCATAACTGTTACTGTAGTTAAAGATCTATCAGATTCATAATTAAACTTTATAAATCTACAGCATGCAATTGGGCTCAACAGGAATATTGCCTGTTTTTCTAAAACGGAAATTTTACTGTATAAGTTATTGGTTTATAAAAATGCATTTTATATGCTACCAACCTTTTTTTAATAGCTAGCAGATTACAATGAGGTCTGTTCATGATTACAATCATACATAAAGCTTTCCTCTAACCAGAACCTTACAATGTTTTTTTTTTGTTTACTTGTGGCTTTTTAGCATGAGGACTTGGTGAACACGCACCATGCAGATTACACGTGGAAGTATTTGTAGGATGAAATCATGTTAAGCTGCTGAAGAGCCTTCCAGTATGTGCTTCTAGCCAGTATATGCTTCAAAGTGTAGTTAATACAGAGCTATAGATGGGACAAGCAATGCTTCTATCTTGAGATAAGGATGCTTTTAGAGAAAGACTTTGTGTATGCTTCAAGAAATTATTGAGGCAGAATTGGGGAGGTGATTAAGGTCTGAATGTTGTTTTCCTACACTAAAAAGATCTGTTTAATGATTTGTTTCTGGCTTAGTAGTAAATGTGGATTGTCTCACATCCATCCTTCTACTTTAATATAGCCAGATGTCGCAGCCAGACTCATTTTTCAAAGTGACTGGAAAAATAAGTGGTTAGTCTAACTTGGTATCACGGGCTGTCCACCACGATACTGGGTATTGCCCATTGACAGTATCTAAATTGAAAACTCATCTTGAGATGAGAAAGAAAACCATATTAATTTACAAGTGATTAAAACTTGAAGGATGGAATTGTGTTTCTCACTCCCCATTTTCTAAATCTTAAATTACTCTTTGCATTCAAAGCTAACTCTTTGTACGTGAATGCTTCTTGTTTAAACTTACACTGGTTGTTGCACATGTTTATGTACCTAATTTATAGCATGATTTCCTTTTACAAAATGATTGGTTTTGCTCAATGAACAACTACATTATTGCCTGATCTCAGGAAGTTTCATACACTTACTGTGACTACAGTCATCACTGTACTTCTAGGGTATAGAGACTCTACACAGAAATTAAATCAGTGTGAGCAATATGAAACCTAAAATGCAGATGTAAGACAGGAAAAGATTCAAGACACTGCAGTTGCATGTATGCTTGGCTATGTGTCGCTAAGTACGGACATCAAATCTTGGATAAGTACAATATGTAGTTGATGTTTCCATCACGTAATTAAATAACTCTGTTTTTTAAGTATGAATGTTATGGAAAACACAATGATCAAAAGAGGTACTGTGTAAATACATACAGTAATGTATTTATATCTAAGCTTTCTTTAAGGAGGAAAAAATCTGAAATGGGATACAAAATTTGTAAAACTGAGGAATTTAAATAGATACAAAAAACTAACAATGTGCTTGCTACACATTCTCAGTGTCTAAATGCCACTAAAATTTCAGGTAATCTATTATCACTTGGTTTGTAGAGAAACAAACCCATTTTTGAGCATGTTCTCAAATTCCCTTACTTTAATGAGTATCATAGAATTCTGTGGTTGACCTTATTTTTGAGGCTGGTTGCAATATTTCAGGTAGTCTTCACCCTTTCAGGTGTAAGACCTGTCAGTAGCTCATCTGTCAATAAATGGTGGAACTGCTGTTTTAACACTTACGTTGTCTAGGTCCTATGCTGATAGGCACATCTAATGTTTCTTGACATCAGAGCCTTACGCCAGCATCAGACTTTCAGCCTCAGATTTATAAATCCTATGGATTGTTGTAAGTCTCTTTACTGCTGCTGGAAAATTATTTGGTCTTTCCTTTCATGTGAGATGCTAATCATCTCACTGACAATTGTTAAGGGTTTTATTGTTGTGGTGGCGGTGTCTTTGGCTGATCATCATGCTCAAAAGCGACTGTGATTTCTTGTTCTCTTGGACTTAAAATGGCTGGGGTTTATGCTGGAGAGGAAATGGACAAACAGCTGTGTAGAGGATGGTCTCCATTTGTACTAGAAGTTCATAGGGGTTGGGAAAGAATGACGACTAACTTCTGTCTTCATTTATAGATTAAATAAAGATCTGTTCAATTGAACATTAATGGTAACATGCAGTCTGATTATTTCAGGCTGCCTTATTCTTTGACCCATCTCTTTCACCGATCATTGGAGTTTTTGTTTCTGTAGGTTATACGAGTTTAGCGGGCTGGTCTCTCTAGCCTTTCTGCAGGAGTCACATGCTCTACGTTGAGAGTGAGTTGGGACTTATGACTTTGTTTTGAAGGGAACTTAATGCATCCCAATATTTTTAAAAATAACTGTAAATTGTGTTTTTAGAATGACCACTTTTGGCTGCCACCCTTCCCACATTACAACTGCTTTCTTAAACACTTCTTGATTTTCATGTTTGTATAAAAAACAAAACTGTTGTTTATTACAGTATGTATGTTTTTACTCTGTTGTACAGGACCCTGAGCACTGCATAAATAAACTTCTTATGAAAAGAGAATTTTACAAACTTAGTTTGTCAGTCTTGTTCATCATTCGTGCATATAGATTCTTGTGTGGAAAATAGGGTATTTCTAAAAATAGAAAAGAGGGACAGGAACCCAGGGTAGGCTCTTTTGTCCTTTAAAGTATGTTGACTTTTTGTTATAAATTCTGAAATGGAGAGCTCTTCTCTCTATTCTTCTCAGAACCTGTATTGGGCTTCTGTGACACCCTAGAAGAACACTTCAGCAAATTGATTCACTGGACCATTTGTTAAGACTCTTAAAGATGATCAGAGGAGTTGCTTACGCAATTTTGATTAACCATAATGTTTTTGAAACTATTTTCGAGGGGCTTTTACTGGATAAGGTATTTTCTTAAGAATTTTTTTAGAAGTTATAATTTGATAGAAGTTCCTTTACTACCTGGTGGTGTCCGAACTTTAAAAAAATATTTCCCATCTCACTGTCTAGGCCAGATTTGCTCTAGCTGTGGGGAGGGATAGACATTCTGTTAAATTACAGGGAAATCTTGATGAAGAGCTTAATGAATGGTTCCTTCTAAAGAGGTGAACAAGAGAGAGAGTTGTCTGGTTCAGTTACCAGAAATTGTCCTCTTTGGTCCTCTCGTTTGGCTCTCTCATGGACAGTAATCTCAGGTGAAGTAATAGTTGTTGAAAGTTCAAGAAGCACTTCCATCTACATGTTTCACTAGATTCAGATTCGAATGTGAAATGTGCTATTAAAAAAAGGAAGTAATGATCACTTACGTATCACTCTATGCAAAGGGATTCACTACAATTAATCCTAGGACTGTACAATAAATTGGAAACTTTATTCTGTGAAGCACTTGCAAAGAATAGGTACATTAAATAAATGCAAGATTTGAGTGCTGCTTTGTGTAAGACATGCATCACAAACCATATTAAGACTATGTTATGCATTGAGTGAGCTAATTTCATATACTTATCGATGGAGCTTAAGTGCTAATATTAACTTTTTAAGTTATGAGGACTTTTTGTCATGTAAAAAGTACATCGGAGGTTCAAAAAGCAAGTCAAGAAGCCTCCACACTTTTTCAAGCATCTGTGGGCATCTCTACTAGAAACTGTCAGGGAAGAGTGATGATCTGTAATGGCTGAGGAGACGTGAAACACACGCTTCAGAGACTTCTGACAAAAACACTTAAGAGCAATTTTGCGTTAGAAATTAAAAGCAAATACTACCTGAGGAAATCTGGAGCTCGTATTATCATATGCTGAAAATCTTCCAAAGAAAGCTTGCCATCATTGTCCGCATCAGCTTCATAAATCACCTTTTCACATACAAGGCTAACTTCTTCTGGGGTAAGTTCATTTCGGGTTAATTTGTTAACAGTTTTCTCTAGATCTGATTTGCATATGTAATCATCATTGTTAAAATCTGTCAAAGGAAACAAAATTAATTCAAAGTGACAAAAGTCAGCATTTTACATGGTTGACTGCCAAGACCCAATAGGAAGGGTTTGGTTCCCAGGCCATAATGTGTTTGTATAAGTAGAACTTTCAAATCAGAAATTAAGTCTTGCAGTTATCCGTACTTGCTTGTATAAAATTCAGTAACAAAATAAAAATCCTGGAATCACTTCTCCTTATCTTACATAAGGGTAACAACTGTAAATAGTTTAATGGCTAAACATAGTCTAGCCATAATTAAATCATTCTAGCAAATCGGTACTACCGAACTAAATGCAAGAAACGGTATGAAGTTAAAGGAAGAGAACGGGCTGTTCAGTTTTGGTGGGAGTTCATTTTTTTAACACCTTTGCTGAATCACGTACTGTTTAAATCACAAAAAAATGTTGGTTTGTTTGCTGATCACGAAGAAGGTAACTGAAAATGGTACTGTTAAAAAAAAAAAAAAAAAAAATCTTTGTCCTTGGAGAAAAATGCTAGAAGTGTGCTTCCCTGCCTCCCGCCTCCCCCTACCAAAACCACCCTACAGATTTATGGGCAGTCAAATCCCTTGCGCTGCACTTTTCCAAGCAGCCCCTCAGACAGAAGTATTTCTTAAATGTTTATCAGCTCTTGAAAACTGCAGATAATTTCAGGTTGTAAATTTTGTAGTAAATCCTAATCTTAAATAAATACGAGAAGAGTAGACACAAAAGGATAAAGAAGACCAGAAGTTTCTAGGAGAGAGAACAGGCATTCAAATGCAATTAAAAGAAAAGCTGTATTAAAAACATACCTAACTGGAAATCATTATGGTGGCAAAATGAATATTTTGCATCCCTACATGAAGCTGCAGGATTTCCCCAAAGTTTACTTTTTATGCATGTCTCACTCACCATAAATTTTAAAAGCATAATAAGCTTTCAAGTCTCTGGGAGCCATTTCACTCAGCACTGAAAACATGTCCAAGAAATCATCTAAAGTCATATTGCCGTCTCCATCCTCTGAGAAAACCTCTGCTATCCGCTGGCGGAATGGATTGTCCTGGAAAACAGAACACAGGAGCAAGGGAAGGTCATCTTTACTAGCATTTATTTCAGTGCCGATAAGACTCAGTTGGGGCGAGATTATTTTTGTTGTAACCCCCTTTTTGGCGAATACTCCCCTTTCTGCTATTATGTTCTTGTCTAACGTTGTATCAGAGGTAGACACAGCTGAAGCCTTTGCGCAATTTCAGGGTGTTTTCAGGGAGTCACTAGAAGCTTCCAGAAAGACTTTTGACTTCAATAGCCAAAATTTATTTGTATTTCAGCCTCCCAGCAATTAGTACTGGATTAATAATTAAAAAAGGGTAGAACAAACTGAAATGTGTCACTCGATTCCAGTTGTGTTCCTTGCTCTGTACCTTCAGCTCTGGCATGCTGCCAATGAGTTCATAGGGAAGTGTCACGTCTGGTTTATCTGTGTAGTCAAGTGGAACTAGCTGTGGGGCTAGATCTCGGTACCTGTAAAACAGTCTGAAATAGAAAGAAAGGCTTGTTTAGGGAACAAGTTATTTAGACCACCGAGAGGAATGTGTTTGCCTTTTCCATATCATTCTTCACTCTTTGCATCCTTTACCAGATGGATGATATCAGTCACTAAATAACATCTATTATGCTCTGTAGTTGTTGGTGGAAGAGAGAGAAGAGATTAAAAAGAACAACATAGTGTAACTGGTGAAAAACACAAAGCCTTCATGCTTACAGAACAATTGGGTGAAAATGCTTACACAGGTCAGGCAGCCAGACCACAGATACTGTGAATCTGAAAACAGATTTTTACAAAGTTTCAGATTTACTTCTATGTTGCCAGCAATGGTATTCAGGCATGTCATGTAGTTATGATTTATGTGTTTATGATAACAAGGCACAAGACCTTCAACCTGAAGGTCCACCTAATCAGTTTCCAAACACACAAAAACTTGTTGCAAGGCGAAAGGGATCTGTTTTCCACGTCCACAATGAATGTGACCAAAAACAATGGGCTTCAACTGGACCATGAAAGATTCAGTTTAAACGTCAGAATAAAACCCTGAATGCCTAAAGCGATGGGAAGGAAAAGAGATTTGGGACCAACTCTACCAGGTTTTTATCCACCCCAAGCATCTTCCTGCTTTTCCATAGAACTCAGGTTAAAGAGACAGAAAATGTGCATAATAATTTGAGTGTCTTCACCACTTTTTCAGCATGCTATTTGCTTCAGTTCTTGTGCTAGAGTAAGGATCCCATTCACAGCTGTTACCAACAAAACAATAGGACAGAATTTTAAAAGGGATCCTTATCAATAATAAATGTCTTATTCATGACACAATTATGATTCTGGCCTCTATTTACTACATGGAAAAGCAGACAGATTTAGATTTCAATTATTACAGAACCATTCCTATTTTATCCTGTATAGAATTCATACACAGATATCAAGGTTCTAAAGAGGGACATGCTTTGTACAAAATTGTCACTTGTGCTCTGCCCTTCAGAGAAATTAGCAAAAAATGTGTGATAACATCTTGAGAGATGCAGAAACGGAACACTTCCCTTTCTGTTAATATGCCTAATGGTTAGGAAAGGCAAGTGCAACTTCAACATTATGTACATTACTATCTGGGTAAGTATTTTTTGTGAGAGGAGAACAAGTTGAGGTTTTCAGCAAAGGCTTTCAGCCTCCCATGAGCCGAATACTGAACCTGTCTTTATCAGATCCTTTGGCCAGCGATTAAATGGAGTATTCAATGAGGTGCATGAAGGCTTTGGGAAAAACGTACCTTAGAGTATCAGGATAATTATTTACATGAAGACATGAAAAAAAGGTGAATAAAATTTGACACAACCATTAAGGTTTCCATAAAACAGGCAAAGTATCCCAAAGAATAACAGTATACTTTGAAGCATTTGTCATAAAACAAAGTGAAGGGAACATGGATGTCACTGGCAAAGTATGCACTAAAATATAACTTGTCACATTTATTTCTGATAGAAAGACTGATACCTTAACACAAAATTCAGAATTCTGGCTCAGTTTAAGATCAATTACATAGGTTTTGTACGTAAAAAAGCAACAAAAATGGTCAGATTGTCCAAAAGCATCACTTTAAATTTGTGTAAATCCATTTTAAAATTCTTTTTAAAAATACCTCACCCTCTCTGTAACCTGTCTTTATAGCAATCTCTGCACTTCACACACAAAATGCACACACGAGACTCACCTCAGAATTTCTTTCCTTGTAAAGAATGTGCAGTCCTATGAAATAAGAAAAGATATAACATGTAATGACAGTTTTTAGAATGCATTGGCCCAAACTTTTCCAGTACAATGACTTAAATGGAGTTATATTGTAATATATGTGGCCAAGCATTAGTGCTCCTTCTTTTTGGCGTATAATTAGGAGTATTTTATAATCCTTTTTCCTGATGTAAGAATCAACTATATTACTAAAATCTTTGCTGTAATTTAGTACTCCTACTTAGTAATTTTTAAAAGAGATTGTTTAAAAAAAGCCCTCACCATTATTCAATGTTCTGTCCAAAATGTCATTTAGTTTATTTTATACCTGATACGCATCCAGTTGCTCTGGAGTGAAAATGGTTTGCTTGTTGCCCATTTCTAGCTCTGAATGCTGATTCTTGTCCTATCATTCTTTCCTCAAAGGCACCTTTATAGGCAGTCTGGATATTCAGTTATTAAAAGCTGCAACAATGAGGTTCAGGTATAGCAGAGGATCAAGTAACCAGTTTCCCTGTTCCACAGGCTGCAAAGTATCATAATAGGAGCGTTTCATCAAATCTTTAGTCTGGCTACTTAAGGCTCTTACCCAGCACCCGCCTCCTGTGTGCACAACAAAGACTCGTGTTACAGTATTTAGCCAAACAACTAATAGCTGCTTATTTGTGTCTTTGAGGGAGCAGGTAGACTTCATGGATCATATTTTTTCATTCCTTCAGATATGGTAAATTACCTGAAAAGTGTTAGTAACGTTTTTTTTCTTTAAGAATTAACACCAAATGCTGGAAATTAGTAAGAGTGATGGTAACCCCTCATCCTTTCGTTCTCACTTTTCCGTATAATACACACTGTACGCTAATGCTAATGTAGTTTATACTGGAGGCAGTATCTATAAAGTTCGCTCACTCCCTTTATTCTGCATTATCTGCTAATACACATTACCACTAGTTAACGATTATCAGCGTGACGTGATACATATATACTGATAAATATATGGCCTGTACACTGAAAATACGTGTAAGTATATAGAAATGTGATGTTACAGGCTGTATGAAATATGAAAAACAAGGGTAGGAGGAGAACTGACTGCACAATCACAGCACGTTGCAGGCTGCCTTATTTATTCATCATGGGCAGGCTGTAAAATTTTCATTTCTCGGTCATTCCTACCGTCTGGCTGGGTGGGCCCCTCTGTCCAGTGGAAAATCTATTCTCCTCAGTGAAGGAACGCCGGCCTCACTCACCGACGCGCCTTCAAATAAGCAAAAATTATTCAGAATTGTCCTGTTCGGCACGGAACAAGGTGTGTGGGGACGGCTGGGGCTGTTTTCTTCTGGCGCAGCCCGGATCTCTGGACTTTCCTCTCAGGGCGGCTTTGGCTTGTAGCGGTTTTCCCTCACAGGGGGAGATGACACACCGTTGCCGCGGCAACGGCGCCGCGCGCTGCGGGACCCCCG